>NC_061060.1:11040505-11340505 GCF_021917145.1 Hypomesus transpacificus | reverse complement strand
TTGTGTTCTCAAGGTTTTTCTCCTTCTATTTCTTCTTCTTCTTCTATTGATACAACTTTTTTTATTTTATGAGGTAGACATTAAAGACCCCAGGCACGTAGTCTGTTGGCCTCTCTCTGGATGATGCTGCTCTTCTCATTGTATGAAGAATATTCCACCCTAGACCAGTTTTATTAGATGGGCAATCAAGGGGAATAAAACTCAACCGTTCAGCTAGGTGACAGACTGGGTGATTCGCCCGGTCTCCCTAAGATCAATCTGACTCTATGTGGTGTGGAATTCCCCTCCAGCTCCTGTTGTCTTCACTGGAGCTGTCGCCAACAATCACAACCTCTCTGTTCAGAGAAATGAGTTGCTTTGTTGTCGAGAGTTCCAAAAGGGGCAGAGCTGGTCGGCGCAAATGGGAATGAATGGCAATCCTAGCAAAGACACACACTTATAAAGTACATGTGAGAAAGGCATAATTGCTTCTGTCAGTGTAAGTTGGATCAAATGGATGACACTTCCAGAGAGCTTCACCTTCAGAGGACAGAGCGAGTGTGTGTAAAAGATTAATGAGTCTTGAGAGAAAATGGTGTTCGGTAAATGTGAGGAGAGAAGTACTACAGTCAGTCACCTACAAAACATGAATCCTCTTTAGGGTGCTTCAAAGCTGTTTTTGGTCAAAATTTGGTCGCGAAGTTGGGTCTGGAGGGTCTCGTATTGGGGACAAACTACAGAAAACCAGAATCTGGGCGAACCAATGGAATTGCCAGGGCGGGCTTTATACGATGATGGACAGATGATCAACAATAACGTAATCACCCACAACACAAAAGAGCGCTTAAGTTGAATTCGTTTTAAACAAACATGGCTACCGCTGGAGATCTGGGATGTTATGATTCTGCCATCGAGTCTGTTTTAGAAGACATCGACAGCGCATTAATTTTGAAAAAGGAACAGAGAGATGCAATCAAGGCATTTGTCGATGGAAAAGATGTTTTTGCCGTCCTTCCTACGGGATTCGGTAAAAGTTAATTTATCAGCTGGCCCCGATGGTCGCGAAGAAGATGGGACACAATGAAAACCCAGTGGCCATTGTGGTTTCACCTTTTCTTTTGTGGAGTTGTAATCCTAAACGGAGAACTTGTTCGTATATGCATTGCCCTTTATTGTTTTGCGCAAAAAGGTTGACCGTGTGAACAAGTACTCCCCCTACCCTTAAATTAATTTTACAACACAGGAAAAATACATTTGTATTCATTCTTCAAGCATACTTCAAGTCTGCTTGCAGTTTAGTCAGTAAAGATTTAGCTGCCTTTCAGTTTAGTTCTGTTGACAACAACTATGCGGCGCTTAACATACGTCACATACTCTGTTGCTCTGATTGGTTGTAGATCTATCCAATTGAGCGAAGAGGCATTTGTTTTCCAGGCCCGTTTGAAACAGGCCCCGTAGTCAAAGCCCAACGGAGAGTTCTCAGACTCATATTCTGACTAGAATTATGAGTATGACAACGTCAGGCTAGTCTAAATATGCATCTGGTTCACAATTGATTTGGTACAGTTTTGGTGAAGGTTCTGTTGCACGGTTTATGAAATATTAAAGGCCATTGCTGCAGCGCATCATAATAGTCACATGATTGCAAACAAGCATCTGGTCCTGTCGACACCAAAAGCTTGGGTACTCTTTTGGCATCTCTAGCCTTGATGTTTGAAGACTTCAGAAAACAACTTGGGGAACATAGGAGCGAGCTAGCTAGCATCAGCAGTGTCGACTTCAGCTTGACAGTTGATGTCAGTACATAGTAAGAGACTGGAGTTAAAAAGCTAGTGACAGCTTGGCCAACCGCAAGCACACTTCACTTCTTCCCATCAGAAATGTTATCTCTCTAGTTTCCAGTGATGCTGTGTGAAATAGTACAATAGAATAGTACAATACTGCTCGCAATGGTGTGAGAAATCTATCAACTAAGATTCTGTTTTATTCCAAGGATGAAAGCTATGTGAAGATGGATTTAAAAAGTAAACAGAAGTACCAGTGTGGAAAGGAGCCACACAATTCTGATACTGATGTCATCCAAGGACAAACTCATTGAGTTGCTGTGTATATTGCAAAATCCTCTTTAACAGATTGTGGGTATCATCAGGTTGCATCCATCTTACCTGTAGCTTACACCGGCATAGTGCCTTACAGAATTCCATTTCCATTTGTTATTTACATTGCCTTTTTTCATGAGATCTCGGCATGTCGGCGCCAGTGTGTTCTCTGGGGATCAGAGAGGCAGATGAGGATTCATCTGAAGGGGCTGATGCCCTGCAGGTGTTGTTTATCTGCCTGTGATGGCCTTGCACAAGTCCTAATGTCATTATAACAATAGATGTCTGCTGAACCAAACACTCGCTAAATTCCCCACTCTGCCATCCCCCACCCCCAACACCCATGGCTTGCATTGACAGCCCCCTGACACGGGCATATGCAAATACATATTTGAAATAGTGTTTTACGTCACGCTCTGCATTTCAAGGTGATGTTTCTATGGTGATTCGCACTTGAAGATGATAGTGGTTTATTTTCTCAGGCTGACTCTGCCGTGCTTGTCCAAGGCTATGCAGAGGAGCCGACACCATAACCACTTGTATTATCATACTGGAGTTTGGTTCCTCATAGGACAGGAAGCAGGGCAATCTCCTGCTGCTGTAATTGTTGTTGTTGTTGTTTTAGTCATCGTCAGTTACAGGCAAAACATATGATGAAATTAGAAAAAGAATAGTTTTGAACTGTACTATACTTGTAACTTGCATTAGCACCGTTCAACTATTGTTCAATTCTAGCTACGATGGGCATGGCATTAGCAAAATTAAAGCTTTATCTGTCAAACTGCTGACTTAACATAATGCTAAAAATCCAATTTTGTATTGATTGGCAGAGCAGGATGCAGCAACCCCATTTATTGCTTTCCGTAGTCCTATTATACAGGCTGGTTATTTAGCATGGAAAGGATGTGGCTTTGATTGGGAGTAATTAGCTGTGCTCCAGGCTCTGCAAAATTAATTGCAGGTACAGTAGAACTCTTTACAATGAGGGGATAACCAGAGTAGCACTGCAGCTATGTGAGCTTTGGCAAATAGCAAGACTTACACCCTGCCATCACTCACACACAAGCGCACACACACATACACATAATCACACATGCACCCACACTCTCCCTCTCACACATGCACACACACATACTATCTCCCTCTCTCTCTTACACAAACACACACACACAAGCTAGCATCCAAGACTACAGTAGATGACCGATCCATACACTCATTAATAACTAGCAGTATTCACCCTTCTGCCTATTGAATGTTTCATCATTAATTCCAGCTCTGCTTTATTGATGAGCAGTACATTATTCAGACCAGAGGAGCCTATCAGGAAGGATGCCTCGTCGCTTAAACATATCAAGGTTACCTACAGTAAGTTGTTATTCTGAGGCCTAGGCTGTCTACGAACGATGATTCATAGTAATCTCATGAAAAGTCCCTAAGCCAGAACATTTTCACCACCTATTCTCTACCCAACTCATGTAAATAACACACAATTATTACAACACTGCTCCAACCCAGCTTGTTGACAAATACATTAAGCCTGGTTTTGACAATGTCGTTTTTTTTCACGATAGTCAAACAACCACTGGAGCTTCCTACATCAAATTAACGAATTACTCCGCCTCGTTTTGTATCATAGACAAGTTGTTTGTTTTATGTATTTCCTGGTTTGTATCAGCGTGTTGATTCTCACTGAGGATGCAACGGGTGTTCTGGTAATGGGCCTTGAGGATCCATGGATGGCGTCTGCTAACGACATGTCACAATGGAAAAACACCGGTAATTGTCTGAAAGGGTGGCTGTCTAATAACGGCATTGCGCCTCACCTCTTCCATTATCCATAGAAACCGTGTTTGTTTTTCCTCTCAATTAGACATGCAAGCGCTCAACAACACAGTGCTTGGTAGGCAAAGCTTCAGGATGTCATGGACGTTGTGGATGTTTGTGGGGGGGGTGGGGGGCATAAGAGCTGTCAATCGTGGTGCCAGTGTGATGGTTGTGGTGGGGGGCAGGGTTGATGGAGATATGGGTGCTGTCAAAAGTGATGGTATTATGGGGAAATTGGTGCTGTTGAGAATGATGTTTGTGTGATGGTGGTGGGTGTTGGGGGGGGGTTATCTCCTGGGTGCTGTTGGTGGGGGTGGGTGGAGGGCGCTGGCACTGTTGTGGGGGAAGCCAGTGTGATGATGGTGAGAAGTGTGGGGCAAGGGTGCTGTCAATGTTGATGTTGATGGGGGATGCTGTAGAGGGCTTGTTTCTAGGGCGCGTGCAATTGGGGGACCTTGGCATTTTTGAGTCCAGCTTGTAGTGTGGCATTTCTTCATGGATGAGAGAGTGTATGTGTGGCAGCAGCCGTAGTCACATGTTCCTTGCTGGGGGGTGGGGGGGGTGTGAAGTGTGTCAGCCTCTGCAGCTGATAACAGCAACTCTGTCACAGTGAGGGCCAAAGAGCGTTTGCTCGCCAGCCAAATCATATGATGGGATTGTGATGCTGTATGCACACGTACAGACAGGCATGCTGGGTAATTCAATAGTGAGATGGTTTCATTCTGCAAGTGTGTCACAATATTCTAGCGAGAAAATAAACTCTCCGAATTGCAGGCTGCGCAACAACAAGACTTCACAGTGAAGTACCAGAATAGTGATCATAGACGTTTGTGACCAAAGAGAGGGGAGTTACTCAGGTGAATGGGGTGCAGGTGTAAGAGAGGGAGACCATTGAACTCTCTGGCGACCCTGATCTAGGAATGGGAGCCACATCTGTCCTACGTCGCTTTTCTTCCCCTATTTCCTTCACTCCTCTCCTCAGATATACGCTCTGCTCTGCTCTGCTCTTGCCCTTTCCTCTCTTTGTCTTTCCATCTCTTTCCCTTGACTTCACAACTGAAATTCCTCAACTACATTTTTTTCACAAGAAAGCACTGTTGCTCTCACACAAATCCACAACACATTTCCACTGCTGACAGCATATATGAATAAACCACGTACCATGAAACTTACAATGTGTTTTTACTAAACAAACCAACAACTGCTCCAGCTGTTCCGGCTGTGTGACATCCTTCAACAACGCCACTTCAACCGCCTCCCCCGGGGTGCACTGATCCCGTGTTCGTCTCCTCTGTAGGAACAACCCATCTCCTGCTTGTTCTCTTGCTCCCTTCATCTGCCCTCCTTCTTCTCTCTCTCCCTCCCCCTCTCTTTTCCCTCTCTCCCAGGATAAAGTATTGAGCCTCGAGAGGCTGACGGAGTCTCTTATCAGACTCCAACATCTGGCCAAGACTGATGGGCTTCAAGTGGAGGCCTCCAGACGCCACTGAGACCTAACTATCTGAGATGGGTCTAACCACAGCCCCTCAGCGACATCAATGGAGATGCTGTCATTACACCCCACATTCCTTTCCCAAGCACGAGTGTCTCTATGAATGGCAGGATGTACAGTACACAGCAGTCGCTGTGTGACCAGGGGGTATGGAAGTGAAGGAGACTTGTGTTGGAAGAGCACCGGGTGGCAAGACGCACCAATCACATGTGAGCCACTCCAGCAGAAGACGAGCGTTGATGGAGTCCTGCTCTCAAATATCCCAGCGATAGGCGTTTCCAGCGGTGAAGAACAGATTGTGAAGACTGATTGCCGATTTTGGTTTGTTTGGTGCGGATAACTCTTGAAAAGTAAATTCCATCTGCCCTCAATTAGTTCACCTCTCTGAGCTATTAGACAGCTCATGATTCTTGCTAGATTGCAGTCATCAGTGTTCAATTAAGTTTTCCTGCCAGTGTGTTTGTCGGCACATTGGATCAGCTGTGGGAGTCACCCACCACGGCTAAGATCAATTATCTTAGCTGCTGTTTCTCTTTTTGTGCTTTAAAGACAAAAGAAATGCCGTACAGAACCATTTACAACGATAAGATTGTAAATAGAAATATTTGTATATAATAAGTGTTATTAGATTACCAGTATAATTTAATTCCTCTCTTTCTTTAATTGGATCTCTTCTCAAACGCCTTATAGTATTTTATTTTTTGTAAAGCTGTGATCACCATATTATTCTATAATTATCTATTGGAAAGATCTTTATCTGATGTTTTTTTCTTTTTTGCCACAAAATTAAAATCCTGCTGAGGTTAAGTTAGAATGGTGCCACAGTGTGAATGAAAGTACCTTCCTTATTATAATGGAAGAAGTTCATCAATATTAGCATCACTGATAACAGGAGCTTCAAAAGGACTATACTTGGGCTCCAGCTGTAAGGAAGCTGATAAGGGACAAATGTAAGGTATTTCAAAATGCTGGCTGTGTAGCATAAACTGTGAAGTTCAAAAGACTACAAGGTTTTGATATTATTGTACTCAGGCTTAATTGTGTTTTCTAATTGATACTGTGCATACCACAGTTTTTTGACTTTTTGACTGACCACCGAAATACTGTAGAATTCCTGGTTGCACGTCTGATCCTTGATCTTCTGCTGAACCTTCCACATCCACTGTGCCTTCTCATTTTCAAACATCCATGTTGTTAATGTATTTTTTTACACACTGCATGTACTGGATCCTTTGCTGTAATTACCAATATGTGTGAACAATGAATTCACAATGAGAGTAATTGCCTACTATGTGAGAGAGAAACATTGTTCTCTATTGCAGAAATGACGTAAAGGGCCCTATTGTAACGATCTGAAATGCAAGTATCAATCCTCCGTCACAACATATAGTTTTGGTCAACAGGTGGACACATCTGGCGTGTGACTAACGTGTGACTATAACGCATGATTAGCGTGGGACTGACGCATGAGGAGCGTGTAACAGCGACCATGTAAGACACCCCTGAAAACTGGGTTGCCAACCGTCCCGAATTGTCTGGGACATCCCGAATTGTCCGGGACATCCCGAATTATGGGTGATTTTGATTTGTCCCATCAGGGATAGCTCCAGTCCTGTATTCCAATCACAGCCTCACCGGACAATAGGCTACTGTAAACGCGCAAAAACCCACGCAAACGTTGCTATGGGACACAGTTGTTGCTTGTTGGTGACAGTGTGTGTGAACTGGCCACTGGTGAGATGAGCGTTATTGTTTGTCAAAAAAAGAAACTTGTAATAATTGTCTTGACTATTACTATGAACAATACATCCAAGCGAGTAGCTATTAGTGGTTTGCCCAAATGACACTGAAAGTAGTAGGGTTAGGGCTAATGAAAGCTCGCGATTTCCGTTATTGTTGGTCAGCTTTTGGTGCGCGCGCATGTGCGCACCTGGAAGAAAGTGTCCCTCATTTGGGGTTGAAAAAGTTGGCAACCCTACCTGAAAACTATTATACCGGCGGGATAAATAACTGCGCAAATCTAAAATGGGTTGGTCTGAGGTAGCTACATTACCAATGGGTGTGATTTGGGCGTAACGTGCATAAACCAATCAGAGCGTCATCTCACATTCAGCAGGCGCGCTTGTTCCATGGCGGATTGCTATTATAACGGCGGATTTGCCAGCTGCACGCCAGGAGCGGTTCACTGCCGACGAGACCGATGTTCTCGTCAGGGCCTTAAAAGATAGAGAAGTGACATTGTATGGGAAAGGCAGAAGTTTTCGCAATTGACAAAGTCAATTGCGCTTGGTGCAAGATAGGGCCCTCAGAGTCACAAGGGTTAAAAAAGACACACATTTGAGATAACAGTTTGCGCATTTTCATTGAATGTTTTTCCAGGACCTGCAGTCTGACCTTGGGTTTTTTGACCTCTGTCATTACATCATTTGACCCCCAACCCTCTCCTGTCTCCTGAAATGTGTGCATGTGTGTCTATGTATGCGATTGTGTGTGTGTGCAAGTGATTTGAAAAACTAGAAATTGAATCACTGCTGTGGTTCCAGAGTTTCCCCCTGGGTGTGCGTGACAGCAGGGTAAGTTGTGAGTATTGGCGCCACCTCTGACCTCAACGGAAGGGGATCCCCTTTCTGCAGACAGCAAGGGCAGCTCACATCATGATTTGATTGACAAAGCGATTGATTGAGCTATTCTACACTTCCAGCACATTCAAATGTTTAATGACCAATGTACGCACACGTCGCACAGCATAGATTAGAGAACCGTTCCATCTGAAATTAGCTGACCTTGTGGTGAATGGTCCTTAGCAACTTCTAGAAGCCAGAGGTTCTGTAAAGGATCAAAAGTGACAGCACACTGTGGGAGTGTGTATCTGGCTGTGCATAGAAGTTTGGTTCATTTCTGCTGACCACAGACTCTAATAGACCCCAAGGAACCTCCAAAGAAGGAAGCCTTCTTGCATCACCCTTTGCTTCTAGACCAGCGTTACTCATTGCGCGGCTCGCGAGACTCTTGCGGCTCGGCAAGCTTTAATTTGTGGCTCGCATGGCAGTAAATAATACGGTCATTTGATTTAACGTGAAAATAGGCGGGGCAGCCAGAAATATGTCCCAATGGCTCTCTATGAGAGCGCGCTGCAGTTCCATTTTTACATCTGAAAAATGTGAGGCGCTGTAGAGCTAGGGAGGGCTCAGTGACCGGCTCAACCTGGCACTTTATACGCACATTATAACAACAACGCTAGCTTAGCTACGTTTATTTCGATCTTATATATGGTTTGAAAATGTATCGATTCTATTCATGACTGGATGTAACTTTTGATACCTTGCAGTAACCTACTGCTACTAACTTTGTCCTACCATTGTCGCTTTCATTAAAAAAATAGTAAAGACCACTGTTCTAGACAGACAGAAAGTCGTCTGCGAGGAGAAAGGTGATCTGAGACCTCGCCACAGGAGGTGTCCGGTTCAGCAGTACAATCTGCTCTGGTTACAACATAAGGATGAGGTCAACCACTTCTGAAACTTGAAACAGGAGAAGAGATGTTTGACAAAGAAAGAGAGTGGGGGAGAGAGATACCAAGAGAGAGAGAGAGAGAGGGGGGGGGGTAGAAAGGGAGAGAGAAAGTAAAAGAGACAGAGTGAGAGGAAGAGAGGGAATATGTGAACTAAAAAATTAAGATGATGTTGGCCCTGTAATGTTTTACATTAGGGTAGTTTCCAAAATAATTTGCCACTGGTGTATAGGGAGCCCAGCCTATTACAGTATCAATAGCTGAAGACTTGCCCATTTGCAATGCAATTAAAAAGTCAATTTTGGAAAAGCTTTGCGCCAGTGATAAACGAGGCAGTAATCCTTTAATTGTTCTCAGTTTGGCTAAACTGCCGCGACGCTGCATCGGTGAAGGAAAAAAATTACTTGTGAAGACTTCTAGTAAACACTAACTGGAAAAAATGCTTTGAAAAAAACTAAAGTACGTTTTTCTAAAATAAAACTTACAATGCAAAATATAAATACTTGCTACAGTTATAATGCATTAATTGATTTTGTATTTTATAAATGTATGCAACAACGAACTAACCACTAAGAGTCAGGTGAAATGCTGAATTGTGAGTTTACTGGATCGTGACATTTTGCCACACAAACCGACATCAGCACCATGGACAGCTCCATGCGCTGCTACTTCTGTAGTGATGGACAGAGAGAGAGAGATTACCCAATTTTATTAGGTGAGTTGATGACCATTGGCTACAAATATTTATTTTTACTTTAGTAGGCTACTTCCCAGTTATGTATCTAAACAACTCAAAACATTTTTGTGCGGCTATACCAGTCTTACTGTCTCTTAGATATGTACATTTTACAAAGATGAAAGGTCACATTTAGTTGATTTCCATCACACTAACAACAGTTTTGAACAACATTTCATATAACATCAACGGAACACACCACTTGTGTTGTTTTCCTCGATTGGATGCGTTCTATCACCCTCCGTGCACACTGTCTAAGGAGATGCCGCAGCTGGAAGTGTTATGGGCGAATCTGATTCACTGGCAGTCTGAGATTGACGTGCTTCTTATCGATTGCGCCAACAGTAATGTTGACGAGCGCAGCACTTGGCTGCAGGAGTCGTACTCTATCGGGCAAGCCGTCTTGTGCATGGGGAAGCTTTTTAATTCAACGTCAGATCAAGTTTGATCAATATCGCCCCGTCGCCTCTGGTCCAATCGGAGTAGTCCGTTTTCTCAATAAGCTCTTCCCTTTTCTCCTCCACCATCTTTGGGATAAGTCCCTGTTTTTTCTCTCTCTCTGTTTCGCTCCCGCACTCTCTCACTCTCTCTCTCTCTCTCTCTCTCTCTCTCTCTCTCTCTCTCTCTCTCTCTCTCTCCTCTCTCTCGTCCTCATCTTTCTTTTTCTCCCCCTTACTCTTCGCAGTTCCAGAAAATTGCTCTGTAACCCGGTCTGCACCTGAATGAGCCTAATTGCTGCACTGTGAGCCACCATTGTACATTTTAGGGATTTTCGTCAATCTCGGGTAGCATATGAATTTGCTGCTTAGACGGAGTCTGTTTCTGAGGAGTTGAATACACAGGTTGGAGAAAATGGCACAGAACATGGTTTTGTTTTTACTGTGGCTTTTTGGTAGATCATTCGGGGGATTTCCCAACCAGATTAATATAGGTGAGTGAATCGCTGTTGTTATTTGTCACGCAAATAACATGTCAGTTATTTTTCTTACAATTGGAAACGTTATAGCGTCTTCGGGACATTGTTTTTAGCAGGTTATCCGGTGTGTGGGCAGCCTAGCTTCCATGGGTGAAAGCGGCAAACTGGAATTTGGCCTGGGACTGTAGTTATGAATTTTAAGTAATTATAACAACGATAATTGAGAAGATACGAAACTCAAGAGGGCTACACAAAAGTAGCATATGCATTCCGTGTTATGGATTATTATAATCAGACATTTAGTCGAAGGTATTTGCAATTTATGATCCTGTAAACTGTTTTTAAGTAATTGAGGTAGATTATGCCAGAGGGAAAAACAATGTGTCGTACTTTTTTAAAACAAGAGCATATCAAAACAGCATTATGGATTATTATAATATGATGTCTGAAGACGTGCAAGTGAACACAACGTCTCCCACAAGTTTCGCAGGGACGCCAAAAACGTGTTTTTCCTCCATACTTGCAATTGATTAAGAAACCTCAGATTAATGTCTGGTGGTGCTTAAGCGCTTGTATTTAATCATCTGCCTTTTTTTTAAAGGCGGACTCTTTATGCGGTCTACGGTGCAGGAGCACAGCGCGTTCCGGTTCGCCGTTCAGCTTTACAACACCAACCAGAACACGACGGAGAAACCGTTCCATCTCAACTACAACGTAGACAACCTCGAGTCTTCCAACAGCTTCTCCGTTACACATGCGTGTGAGTCCCAAGAGTTTAAACACTGTTTCAACAGGACACGTTCACTGTCTCAATAAATCAGTGGAAAGCACACATTCACCTCCTCCTCCTCCTAGATTTCTGGTGCAACAGCACACAATTCAACCATTCTTCCAACACTTACATGACGAATTCCCAGTCAGCCCAAACCTTTGGGAGATAACCAGCTCAATGGGCCAGCCCCTTGATGTGAATGTACATGTGTATGTTTAGGCCATCATAGTTCTTGGTTAGGACACTGCACGATACCTCCTGGCACTCTGCTGTGCTTTACCACAGGGGTATAATTGGTAAACAACAAACCACACAAATATAATGACACCATTTGTTTGAAGTACGAAAAGCTTAATGGTCAAATTGCCCACTTTGAGTATAAGTACTTTTTTTTGTACATATAGCATCATTTTTTGTGCATTCGAACATCAAGTTCCTTTGGTAACATGCTAAAAGCCGGTGGGCTCTTCCGGCCCTTCCGTGGAACCTTCCGTGGAGCGCAGAACATCAGCAGTTACACAACAGCGGTGGTGTCAAGGACTCCGAGTGGGAGGTTTGTGCCTGCTCTCTTCTGCGAGGCAGTGCTAACAGCACACTGCCAGGCGCTGAGGTACAATAGCAGTTTTAATCTCCCAGTCTCAGCTTTGATCAGACGCATCATTCATCCACCCCGAAGCTTTTGGCCCCTAAATCACTGCGGCACTGGATAGTGATCAATGCAGGTTCTGCACCATCAATAAGGTTTGATTCTCCAGGTTCCTACTGCTGCTATGGTGACTGGGGGTCTCCAGAGTCCATCCACAGTGCTGTGGTTTGCAGTGTGTGTGTGTGTGTGTGTTGGGGGGGGGGTCGATGTGGTTAATGACCCTGTGCCTAGACCCTGGGTCCCACTGGCCTTGTTGCTGAACATCAGCAGTCTGGACATGCGCAGGTGGGAGGGAAAGGGGAGCCGAGGTGAAGGCAATACAGGCTGATGGTGTTATGTGTGTGCGTGTGTGTGTGCTGGTCCAGGTATGTGTTTGTGTAAGATGGTTCAAGGAAGGAGAGGGGAGGTAAAGTGTAGGGAACACTAGCAGATGGAATGTGTGTGTGTACAGTATGTTTGGCTGTGTGTTTGTGTGTCATGGTCCAAAGTGGACCTGGTTTGGGTGTGTGTGTGTGTGTGTAAGTGATGCTTCTTGTGTGTGTCTACTCTGACTCTCCTCACGTCTAGAAGCCCTGCAGAGTCAGCTCATTAGCACCCACACCTCATAGTGCCTGGCTCGTGCTGTCATAGGACAAAGGGAGGAAAAAATCCATTCCCCTTGACCATCACCGGCCAATCAGCTGGGCAGTGTCAAGTAGGGGTTGGGGGAGGGGGCTCTGGGAGGTGAGAGAGAAGACGCTAAGCCCTCCCTCCCCATTTCTCACCCGGCACTAGCGGTTCTCCGTAGAGAACCCCTTTCCCGATATCGCATGCAGCAGCTTTAACTGTTCCTCAACAAGAACCTTCCCCCTTCGCGTCTCGCCTCGATACCTATGGAAACAATAAGCAAATGAGTAAATAAATAAAAGATAACGGCGTGCAATTTCACGCATGTTGAAGAAGCAGGGAAGCAGGGGGGAAAGAGAGAGGCTAGATATTGAAATAATAATAATTGCGGATGCAAAGGACGAGGGAGAAAGAGTAAGAGAGAGAGAGAGAGAGTGAGAGGGAACCAGAGGGAAAAAGTGTGCAAAAAAGAGTGAGCGTGAGAGAGAGAAATAAGCAAGAAAGTGGGAAAAGAAATAAAGGGAGTAAAGAAAGGATATGGAAAGATCTCCGGTGGGACCCTTGGCCCCATTTCTGCCTCCCCTCTCTCTCTCTCTCTCTCTCTCTCTCTCTCTCTCTCTCTCTCTCTCTCTCTGTCTCTCTCCACCCCCCCTTTATCTCTCACAACTCCACAGCTATCTGAGTGTCAGGCCTGTCTCAGGTACTCTGTCTGAGAAACATGGCTGCCTTTGATGAAGCAGGGATGAGATTCCGACCGGAGGAAAGAATGCTGCAGCAGAGCTGGGGATCCACTATGAAGTTGTCAAGTGCCATTACGCCGTCGGACTGGAACGCCTTGCTTCCTTTGATCTGTTTGTGTTTTGTGATCAGCTGTGAATGAGCCCCTTTCCACTGTACAGCTCTCCGGTGTGTGCTCATACTAAACACCGATGATAAACAGCTTGCGCTAAACATAGCCTTGCCTAGTGGACTTCAACATAGCGAATGCTGGTCCAAACTTCAAGGGGGAGGTTTAGGTCAGTGGCGGAGTGTTTGACTGCAGATCAAGAGGTTGCAAGTTCAAATCCCCAGCTGTATGTCGCTTTGGATGAAATTATCTGCTGAAGGAGTATGTTCTTAATATGGCATGATGGTTGTCAAGTTCTCCTGGAATTTCTAGTTTCTGTGGTCTATTGTTTGACAATAGTGACAATTACATTATTTCTAGTCTGAGGCTTCATAAAGCTGAGGATACTGTCTACAGATAGGGTCCTGGAAATCTCGTCACGCTAGCATACAGCGGTCAGCTCCGTCTGAGTGCATGGACACACACACACAAGACTGGGTATTGTCTTTGAGATTTGGCATCTTCAAAAGGCTGAGTGACACAGGGAGAATTCTACGACAAAGCAAAGGGATAACTTGAGTTCTCTTTCAAGCCTCCACCTCCTAACAGCTCTCATATGGAATTGGTTCAGCTTTGTATGGCAAAACGTTATTTCTTCCTGAGTGTGCTGTAGATCCACATGCATGGTGGGTCTACATGCAAGGCTAGCTGTTGTTTGAAGAGGGCTGTGTTAGTCAGTGAGCTACTTGCTAGGCATGTTAGGGTGAATGGGCCAATAGGCTTCCTGCTAGGCATGTTAGTATGAATGGGCCAATGGGCTGCCTGCTAGGCTTGATAGGGTGACTAGACCAACATTGGCCAGTTTTCTGCATGCTACTGTAGGCATGTTAAGGCCATATTAGAGTGTCTAGAGTGTAGACACAAATGCAGAGGACACACACTAGACCCCCCCCCCCCCCACACACACACAAACAGATGACTTTGAAGGCCTGTGTCAGCAGTGGATAACACAACCAGTCTCAGCAAATACAGTCAAGAATTCAGCCAACTGGCACTTTACAGACAATGTGTGGAGTAAGTCTAAGTTGACTCGAGCTTTAATTTCTTTGATAAAAATGTCACACGACGTGACGGCTTGCAGTTTAGCTGTGAAGAATTTGAGTGACAGCACAATTTAGTGTCCTCTTGCAAAAATGTTTGCTGTCTCTGGCCCTAGAGAGAAATATGATTCTAGAAAAGAAATAATTTGAACCCTGCTCTGGGGTCTAATTTATAAACGTTGCGTTAGCACAAAACGGGGCTGAAAATGTGCGTACGCCACTTCCCACGCAAAGGTTGTGATTTATAAAAAACTAACTTGACGGGAGAATGAGCGGTCGTCCACGCAAACTCTGACCCATCCGTAGGCCTACGCACATTTTGGAGACAGTGGAAATTGGCGACACAGATGACCGTACTGTAGTCAGACTGCACAAAGTAAATGTGGGAAGAACGATTACTCGCAATAAATATATTTTTTTTCTCTCACACGTTTTTTTCTCTCCATTTCATCAATATCATGAAGATTACATCCAGCAGTGTTATTTGCGCTTGTACTGAGTGATAATTGTTCCATAAACACCTTGAACAATCCAACTCAAATTTTACATAAAAATTCAGCGCTGTCTCACCATCAGATTGTGCACTACGGGAGTGCAGGAGGGGGAGATGCCCCGACTACATGGAATAAAGGATAACATCACATATCCTACCTTAAGATGCAAAAACACAGTAAAGCCTTTAACTAAATATATTTCTTTAATACTGTGAACATTACGTCAAAAACTGGAAAGACAGCCATTAAGCTCCCGTGCAATTGCTACACTACGTCCTCGTTATCAGTCCAAACTTTAATACTGTTCACAACAAAACTGGCATGAAGAAATGTGTGTTTATGGATAAGCTTTTGTTTTTAAATTGTTACCTAAAATAGTTTTTTATTTATTGGTGCTCCCGCTGCTGTGGCCACCAAATAGGCCTAATGTGTTTTTTTGCTCCTCCACCTCGCCTATGTATGTCAATGTCAGTGTCTGGGAAGTTGCACCTTTTCGTTGTTTTCCCTCCTGATGCCATGATTGAATGTGACGTAACGTAAGAACAATCGCATGCCAGGGCCATTAATATACTGGATTAGCATTCATTGAGTGCTTTGCATTGACCATTTATGGTTAAAAAGGGGCGTGTTCAGGGCGGGGTAAAATGCTGCACACTTGTGGGTAATCTGTGATTTATAAAGGGAACATTACTTACAGGTGTGTGTACGCGCGGTTTTATAAATCAGATTTTTTTGGGGGCCATTTTAGGCTTTTGGGCATACAGTGCCCTCCAAAAGTATTGGAACAGTGAGGCGAATTCCTTTATTTTTGCTGTAGACTGAAAACATTTGGGCTTGACATCAAATAATGAACGTGAGACCAGAGATCAACGTTTCAGCTTTTATTTCCAGGTATTTACATCAGGATCTGATGCACAACTAAGAAAATATCACATTTTGTTTGAATCCACCCATTTGTCATGTGAGCAAAAGTATTGGAACAGATATACTTAAAACATATTTAAGTGAATAAGACTTAATATTTAGTTGCAAATCCTTTGCTTTCAATAACTGCAGCAAGTCTGTGACCCATTGACGTCACCAAACTTTTGCATTCTTCCTTTTTGATGCTTTCCCAGGCTTTCACTGCAGCCTCTTTCAGTTGTTGTTTGTTTTGTGGGGTTCCTCCCTTCAGTCTCCTCTTAAGCAGGTAAAATGCATGCTCTATAGGGTTTAAGTCTGGAGATTGACTTGGCCAGTCTAATACCTTCCATTTCTTGCCCCTGATGAACTCCTTTGTTGTTTTGGCAGTGTGTTTTGGGTCGTTATCTTGCTGCATGATGAAGGCTCTGCCAATCAGTTTGGTTGCATCTTTCCTTAAATTGGCAGACAAAATGTTTCTGTAGACTTCCGAGTTCATTTTGCTGCTGCCATCATGTGTTACATCCTCAATGAAGATTAATGAGCCCGTCCTAGAAGAAGCCATGCAAGCCCAAGCCATGACATTACCTCCACCGTGTTTCACAGATGAGCTTGTGTGTTTGGGATCATGAGCAGTTCCTTTCTTTCTCCAAACTTTAGCCTTTCCATCACTTTGGTAAAAGTTAATCTTTGTCTCATCAGTCCATAAAACTTTGTCCCAGAATTTTTGAGGTTCATCTCTGTACTTTTTGGCAAATTCCAGCCTGGCCTTCCTATTCTTCTTGCTAATGAGTGGTTTGCATCTTCTGGTGTAGCCCTTGTACTTTTGTTCATGAAGTCTTCTGCGAACAGTAGATAGTGATACCTTCACTCCTGCCATCTGGAGGTTGTTGCTGATCTCACTAACAGTTGTTTTAGGGTCTTTCTTTACAGCTCTCACAATGTTTCTGTCATCAACTGCTGATGTTTTCCTTGGTCTACCTGTTCGACGTCTGTTACTTAGTACACCAGTAGTTTTCTTCTTCTTCAGGACATTCCAAATGGTTGTACTGGCTATGGCCAATGTTTCTGCAATGGCTCTGATTGATTTTCCATCTTCTCTAAGACTCACAATTGCTTGTTTTTCACCCAAAGACAGCGCTCCGGTTTTCATGTTGTTTTCACCTCTGAATACAGTCTGCATAGACAAAACCTATCTTACCCAATCTGAACCTGAGTGTAGACATTCAGTGGTATTTATTGATTGAATAATGTATGTAATAGGACACACCTGGGCAACAAAATACACCTGTCAGTCACATGTTCCAATACTTTTGCTCACGTGACAAATGGGTGGGTTCGAACAAAAAGGTGATATTTTCTAATTTGTGCATCAGATCCTGATGTAAATACCTGGAAATAAAAGCTGAAACGTTGATCTCTGGTTTCACATTCATCGTTTGATGTCAAGCCCAAATGTTTTCAGTCTACAGCAAAAATAAAGGAATTGGCCTCACTGTTCCAATACTTTTGGAGGGCACTGTACGTACACTTTTAGTAAGAATCCTACGCACAGTTTTATAAATGAGACGCAAGGGGTGTCCCCACAAGTGTGCGTACGTGAATCAGCATTGTACTCCGCCCTGAACACGCCCATTTTTTACCATAAATAGTCAATGCAAAGCACCTTATGAATGCTAATCTAGTATCTCATCATGACCCTGGCATGCGATTTTTCTTTACGGTGAATCATAGCGCATGACAACTTCTCAGACACTGTTAGCCTATTGGTTGAGCCCGAAACCTCCGAAAATTTGGTGGCCGGTAGATCACCAATTTAAAAAAAAATTGCGAGTGACGTAAACTGTGCCAGTGATACCGCAAGTCGAGATACAATTTGAAAACAAAAGCGTTTTGTCATGAACAGTAATCTATTAGACTGGACTGATAACGAGAACGTAGAGTGTACCGATTGCACAGGAGCTTAACGACTGTATTTCCAGTTTTTGACATATGAGGATATTTGCACAGTATTAAAGAAATATATTTAGTTATACATTTTCATTTAGTCATTTTACATTACACATACACTGTGTTCTGCAGTTATCTAAAGGTAGGATATGTGATGTTATCCTGTATTCCATGCAGTCGGTAAATCTCCCCCTCCTGCACTCCCGTAGTGGACAATCTGATGGTGAGGAAGTGCTGAATTGTTATTTAAAATTTGAGTTGGATTGTACAAGGTGTTTATGGAACAAGAATCACTCAGTACAAGCACAAATAACACTGGATGAAATCTTCATTATAATCATGAAATTGACTGAAAAAAACGTGTGTGAGGAAAACAAAATATATAAATATTACGAGTAATGTTCTTCCCACATTCAATTTCTGCAGTCTGACTACAGTACGGTCGTCTGCATCGCCAATTCCAACTGTTTCCAAAATGTGCGTAGGCCTACGGGAGGGTCAGAGTTTGCGTGGAGGACCGCACATTCTCCCGTCAAGTTTGTTTTTTATAAATCACAACCTTAGCGTGAAAAGTGGCGTACGCAAGATTTTTTAAATGAGACCCCTGGTGATTGAAGAGGCGCAGCATCAGACAGAAGAAAGTAGATCCTTGATACCTAAAACTGCTGTCTTTTTATCACAGGACCATAAAGGTTTGCTAAAGCTTTATTTGGTTCTGTGTTTTTGTTGTGTCGTAAAAAAAATAGCAAAGTTTTAAATCTTAGAATGCCCCTTTAAAAAAGTGAACTCCAATTTTTTTGCATGAACTTGCAAAACCCCTTCCCACACATACACAGTCGACAGTCAATTTAGAAGACATTCTTTTATGTCTGTTTAAAGTCTTTGTATGCAGTATTAATTGAATTAGTGACTGGCAGCAAAACAATGCGTCTTGGCTTAATCCTGGAGGCTCCTCTTTGTACTGCCTCAGCTTGCCGAACGGTGGGGGCCGCAATGCTGCTGCTACTTTGAAGTGACATCAGAAATGGAGAAATCCGTAATTACCTTGGCTGGCTCTGTAATGGACGAGGGGGCTGGAAGTCAGGTACCCTGGCACTCACTCACAGACACACGCATGCACGCAAACAACCACACACGCTTGAACACAGGCACACAAACGGGTTCAAAGCTCAGGGTGTCTGCCAGTGAAAAGAAAGCCACAAAGAAAAACCTCAGTGTTGTGACGATGGCGGTGGCTGGTCACACTTTTGGCCCTTCCGGCCCTCTGCTCGCTCCTTTAATATGTTGTTCCTTTTCTCTCTCCACCTGAGGGCAGAAAACACGGCACTCCTTTGTCTTTAGATTTTTCATTCTCTTTTCTACTTCCATCTCTCTCCCTCTTTCTCATCTCTCTTTTGCTCTCTCTCTCCCTGTCATTATCCTTCAACCGTTCTCTTTTATCTCTCTTTCCTTGTCTATCCATTCTGAAGCTTACCTCACCTTGATTCAGGAGTTAGAGGAGGGAATTTGCGATACTTGGTGCTTTCATCTCACCTTCTCATCTCCCTACAACACGCTTGCACATACCTCATGTTTTCATTAAGCTAATGGTGTGTGTCCCCTCTGCCAAGCTTTCACACAGACCCAGCCGTCCTCCATCGGCCGCTCCATGGAGCTGCAACTTCTTACCGAACAATAACCTGGCAGTGGGCCGCACTGGAAAGCTAAGCCACCAGCAACATTCCCAAGCCGAAACTGGTCTGTGTCATTAGCATGGCTAGATTGTGGCTAAAACTCCCCTCAGTCAGGAAATGATAAAAAAAAAATATATAACGAGATGCGCCGCAATTGTGTCCACCTTTCATTCATTGCCAGGCGGGAAGATAGGGCAGAGAGGAGCTGGCTGGCTGGTGTGGTGGAGTGGGTCACCGTGGGCGCGCGAGGGGGGCAGCATATTAACACTCCTCTGACTGAACAGGACGGTTGGCTGGCTGTGAGAGAGGATGAGAGGATGGGAGATGGACAGGCCTGCGTGAGCCTGCTATGATGTGAACACAGCTTGCATGATACGGTGTCTGAGTGCATCACCATGACTGGATACACTCAGAGTGGGTGAGATGTATGGGACCCGACCAGAGATCAGGGATGATATGCATGTCAAAGAGAGGTGGGTGACATAATATGAGGCTACTGGTCTGATACTGAAACGACTCACTGACTCAGTATATGAAAGATTGTCTGTATTTCTGTTAGTTTGATATGATAGATTGGAGATATGGAGGACATAAGGTGTTGCAAGGATGTGGAATTGATGGTGAAGGAAGTATCTGATCAGAAACATAGTCTATACTTTGGTATTCCCACATAGAACAATAATGACTTCTCAGAGGACTGAGAACTAATTTCCTGCTTTATGCCCCCACTCCTCCTTTCTCATCTCCCCTCCTTCTCTCCTCTGATCTCCCCCTACTCTTCTCTCCTTTCATCTCCCCTCTCACCTGTCCCCTCTCCTCCTCCTCTCCTCCTCTCCTCTTTTCTCCTTTGGGATCACAGGCTAGGACCCTGACGGATAGGTGTGACCTGAACAAAGACAAAGAGTGAGAATGAGGAAGATGGTAGGAGAGGAAGGAAGAAAGATGAAGGGAAGAAGGAGGCAGTGGTTTAAGGAGCTTGAGGTTAACTGTTATGGGAGATGGTGAAAGAAAAAGGGTAGAGTGGAATCTGACCCATAGAAAGAATGATGGTTCAAGAGAAACTGTGAGAAATGTGTGCGCGCATGTAGTGCATGACAGAGTGTGACTCTATGTGTGAAGGAGCAAGCTCTTCAGGCTGCAGAGAGGGGTATCACTGGGTCATTCAACAATGTCCAAGCTGGGTTTGAGGCCCAGATGGAGACCCTTTTATGAGCACACACGAACACTGTACCATTGCGCAGAAAAGCATTGTTCCAGGGGCTTTCTACCTACATTCACGATGTAGGTAGACATATGACGACATATGACGATATGGAACACCAAGGATGCAGAACGGAACATAAAATAAAAACTAAGATCAGCTGATCCAAGTAGAATGACTGTGCAGATCTGGGTGGAAGATCATGACTATGCAGAAAAAGGGAGAGAAATATGAAACGTGGGGGCTGAGGATGATGTCATGTTTCCGGGAAATGCAGCAGTGGGCTGACTGGCTGGCTGGGCTGGTTTGGAGCCCAGTTGGGGGAGGAGTCAGAAGAGTGGTAAGGACAGGGATGAGGTTACGTTCCTGGGATTCGTAAGGATCAGGAGGGAGGTAGAGTTCTGGACTGAGATAGGAGAAGAACAACACAGAAGTGTAGGTGTGAAGCAGGAAGGGGTTAGGAAAAATACTCACATTTGGCTAATGTTAGATGTTAAGGAGTGTCTGCGTAGAGGCTCAGAGGTTCAAGTCCCACCTAAATAGACCAGTTGGTTGACCAAGTTGTTGAAAAAGTTTTATGCCAAACATTAATGAGTTAGTTTATGCTTTAGTTTTTTAAGCATTTATGCTTTAGTTTTTGGGTCTTATTTTCTCTAAAAGCTATGGCATATTCACTCAGAGTGAAAGATGTGGAAAGAACCAGAGTGAGAGATTTGACAAGAAGCACTGCAGTGGTTTCAAGACCTTCTTGGTGCACAGAAAGAGGCCATGATGGAATTCTAAGGGGGGAATCATGGGCCACCACTACGCCAAGGTAGTTTCTACATAATGAATTGTTTATCTAAATATCAAAGATATCCTCCTTTAAGAAGTTGACGCGGGGAGAAGTTGCTACTGTCGGCTGTGTTTGTTTGTCTTGGAAGATGACACGGCAAATGTGGTTTGGAGAAAACACAGTTGGCTTTTTTCCTCCTCTTCCCTCTTTTCTACACCTCTTCCTCATGCTTTTTGGCTCATTGTTGTGAGTTTAACCTAAACTATCGGAAAACGTGAGCATAACGACACCTTCTAAATACACACGGTATTTTCTGATCCACAATGAATGAACTGAGCTTGAGTGTGTGTGTCTTTTTCTTCGCCTGAGATCCTAATGTTGATGAACTTGTCTATCGTGACGTGACTTTCCTGTTGTTGAAAGTTTTAAAATTCCCTATTGATTTCTATTAACTGTTCTCTGTGTGTCTGGATTGTGCTTGGGGAGGGGGGGGGGGCGGTCTGTCTGTATGTATTATTTAACACTCACCAGTACAAGTCAGAGATACGACGTCAATTTGTTCAGCCAATCAAGGTTGAGAACTGGTCGGACGGTCACACCATGACGTTCTGGTCAATGTTCTCTGAAAGTTCCAATCGTTCAATTTTGAGCGTTCTAGGGCAAGGTGGACACATCTGGCGTATGACTAACGTTTGACTATAACACATGACTAGCGTGGGACTGACAAACGCGTGCAACGTTAGTCAAACGTTCCACAAACATTCTTCAGTGTGTCCAGCTTTTAAAATTAAACGTTAAAGAACACTGGTCTCCATGAGAACTTTTGTGCATGTTCAAAACTTTTTGGGGGGACCAGCGTTCTCCGCCGATCACGACGATTACCGACGATTACCAGCATCACCAGCGTCCGCACAAAGCTCTTCTGGCGCTATACCAGCACCACACCAGCGACCATGGACGATTAGCAATGTTTTCTCCAACGTCAAAGAACGTCGACCAGAACATTATGGTGTGATGGGGCCTTTACCAAGCTTGTGTGTGATTCTGTTTCTCGGAGACTGACCCCTGGCACCACTACTCCTGTACGAGCCATATCCTCTGTCACCGTGGTGATCTGTGTGTCTTTGTGCAGCTGTAACTCACACACATCGACAGGGTTAGTCTGTGGTGCTTTATTGAAGATGATATCAGCCTGGAGACGTGGAGATGGAGCAGGGGCCAAGCTGACCACTAAAACAGCAAAAACAAACACAGTGGAGAAGACCTTGCATGCAGGGAGACCTAAATTAATGGTCTCTGTATGTGTGTGTATGTGTGTGTGTGTGTTGGCAGACTCTGAAGTCTAAAGAACATTAAACACACTCGCCGTCACACTCCATACTGTTTACTATAAGACAAAGAATTCTGTGTCCCAGATACATTCCAAATCAAACCAATGGCCATCGTTGTCATGTACTGTGGGGTGGAGGTCTGGTGTGTGCGCACGTGCGTGTCTTCATGCACGTGTGTGCGTGTGTGTCCGTGCATGCCAGCGAGCTAGTGATTGTCGCTCTCGCATTCTTTATCTGACTAAAGGGCAGCTCTGAAGGAGACAGAGGCCGGCCTGTTTGTGGGGAAGATAATTTTCCATTTCAGGAACTCATTTAGCCTTCGCCTCCGAGGGAGAAAAGAAAACGAGAAAGAATAGGGAGGAAAAAGAACGAACAATCCCAAAAACTTGTCGGATAGAAAGATCTCTGGCCTTGGAGTCAGTCAGCATTTTCTCTCCTCTCTCTCCCTCTTTCATTCCGTCTCTCCGACAAAGCCAGGCACAGTTGCCTCCTGCAGGCAGAGCAGACCCAATCAGCTAGTGGCCATTCAGACGACAGAGCAATAATACCTGTAATCAGGGAATCAGTAATCCTCTACTTGAGTTGGTGAAGCACATCCTGATCCTGATCCTGCCTCATCAGGGCCGACTGCTCTGGTCTAGTTCGGGGTGGAGGGCAAAGGAGTGCGCAGGAGAAGTATGGTGAGATTAGGAGAGAGAGAGGAGAGAGAGAAGAGACAGAAAGAGGAAGAATGAGAGGGACAAAGTGAGAAACATGGAGAGAGAAGAGGGTGAAAGAGCAATAGAGAGAGAGAGAGGAAAATGGTTAGCAACAGCCTCTGGCTCTATTGTCCTGAGCAAGATTAAGGCTTACGAGAGGAACCCGTGCTTTCATTTTGAGAAAAACCAGAGAATAAAGACAATAACTTGGGTTCTAGTCTCCAACAACCTCCCCACGGTGCACCAGGAGTGAATCATCGGCACTTCATTGTTTAGATTCCCTGTGTCACTCGGTGTGTTTATCGTTAAGTGTATGTGTGGGATTGTGTGTGTGTGAGCATGCAGTGGGAGGTTGATTTCTGAGCGATGGGGGAGAGAGAAAAAACAGAGAAAGTGATGTAAGGGACACGATGAATACACAAGCACGACCGAGCCATAATGCTCGCAAGATTCACATTGGATTGGCGATGCTGCAGAAATGGGCTCTTTCAAGGGCCTCATTACAGTGCATTATCTCTGCTTTGACAACGCTTGAGTCCTGTCAGCCTTTCCTGCCTGCCTGACTTTCCCTGCCTGTCTGTCTGCCTCCAATAAAGTGAATGACTACGTAAAACCATTTATCCTTGTAGTTCTGGTGAGAACCTGTTTATAGGTCAGATAGAATCTGGGAACTTTGTGTTGTGTGAGAAGTGGTGTCCTTTCAAACTGAATGTGTTCTGTCTGAATGTAGTTAAAAGTTATTTCTTATCACTAGAACAACATGTAGTGACTCAGTACTTAGGATAAAACATTGTTACAGGTGAGAAACACAGGAAAATCTATGATCATTATGTCTTCCAGCCTACAGAAGCATGCTTTTATGATCATCATGTTCTGTGAAAAACAACCATGGTTAATATTGAACACTTTGGGCGCAAAGTACCAGTACCAGATAGGGTACTGGTTAGCTTGTGAAATTATTAGAATTTGGTATCTTGCTTATGAAATTAATACGGGAGTCTTAAATGAATAATCAGTCTGCTATCAGCATCCGTGTCAGTTACGAATTTCGTAATATAGAAGAACCTCTTGTGATGCAAACAGTCGGATCATTTACGCAGTAGAACCCCTTACGATGTATGTGGCTGATTGCTCTATAAATAAATTGCTCCTTAGATGATTTATGGTCTTTATTCGAATTGTGTTTTTGGAAATAACATACGATTGCTGATGGAGAGGCACGTTTTGACTTGCCTGGTCCTAACCAGACTTTCGTACATTTCATTTGTACTAAGAGTCTGGCCTCGCTCCATTGACAAGCGTTGACTTCCTTGTAGGCGGGTACTCTGTTGAAGTTTAAAACTATTGGATCTGCCAAGAGCCACTCTGATCTGCCACAACCAATCGCTAGCATTTGCCTTAGCCAATTCCTTCACTACTACTGTAACAGAGCTAGCTGCCGTAGCTGGAAAATCAAACTTTTCCCGATCCCCGTGGGGAGGAGGGCCACAACATCGTGGCCACCAACAAAACTCAGCAAAACTTGTTCTTGCTCCGGCTTTAGTTTATAGATATTCGGCAGTGTTGCCACAACGGACCGAATGGCTTCGCTCGCATCTTTTTCCGCCTCCATTACGGAACTACAACACAAACCAGCGCACGATATCAACGTCATCGTTCTCAGCCGATCCCTCTGTTCGCTAATTCAGTTAATAACCAGTAGAAAATCAAGCTGTAAAATCTGACTAACGTACCGAATGGCCAGACCAAGTACAGAAGCAAAATCCAAATTGAGCGGAAGTACGTAGGAGGGCAGAGCCAGGCTACTTTTTGACACGCATAACTTGGGATACCCAGAGCCATAGAAAAAGAGAGTTGCGACACGCTTTGATCTCGCTGACACGTGATCACGTGGTTCATGTAGCTCGCTGTAGTTCCAAAAAGCTCCACTGCTGTCAACTTTTTTGAATGGTTTTCAATGGAGCTGGCCAACGGAAGTCGCTTTCTCAGGCAAATTACGAATGAAACAGGCTCAGTTGAAGAAATCCGATATTCTGGCTATCTTCAGCTGACTCTTATCTACATTAGGCAGTCCTCGCTGACGTTTTTGGTGAACAATGGAGTGAACTACAACATTGTGAACACTCACTGCCAGTGAAACGCAGGAAAAAAGCTAGAGCTTTTTTTGTCACGTGGTTCCGGTAGCTCGCTGTAGTTAAATGAACCCACTGCTGTCAACGTGTTTGAATGGTTTTCGGCGGGACCGACAGCAGCACCATCTCGATTCACGGATATTTTCGGTATATTAACACAATATCAATTGGTTACTGGTGTGTTGTATCATGTATGTATGCTACTTTATTAACATGTATGTATAACATTAACTTATAATGCATAACGCAATATTGTGAAGCAGAGCTGGAAATGGCTATGCTAGCCTATATTGTTCCACTTAACGTTTAACCTTCGACTGTTGAAGTGAATGGGATTTGTTCAACTTTTTTTTTCTTCATCAGCCCACTTACAATTTACCACATTAACAACACGTTTGTACTTGATGCAAGTTGAATCTAACCATGATCACCGGCAACTGTTCAATAGAAAAAAATTGAACAGAATATACAAGGCAACCAACTGAGATTCAATGAAACATTTTATTGTACAATATGTCCAGTGTTCTTCCAGCTCCTTTTGTTTGTAGTGAGCAGGTGATCTTAATGTCTGCTTTTCACAAAACTTAGACCGCAGTAGTAGATGCATCTAGTTGAGCTAACTAACTAGCTAGCTATTGAGTGGACCTGAAATTCCTGCCGAGCGTTGCTGGACGATAGGGGACCCAAGGCTTTAATCTGCAATTCATTGTTGCTAGCTATAATCAGATGTACTATAGGCTAATAAGAGCAGATTCTGTAAACTGTGTATGCCAAAGAACACCAATAACTAGAACTAATTTGACAGACTATAAACCAACGAACTTCTGGTTGATACACATGCTCTTTAGCTAGCTACAGTAAAAGTGTTGCATAGCTCTACTATAGTCTAGCGCAAACTGCATTTAGAATCTAACAAGCCATAATCTTACAATACATTTTCTCTACAGCTGGCTATATGAAATACTACTAATAACAATTGATATGTGGTGGTTGAAATATGAAAAAATGCAGGATTTTCATCAATTTACCAGCTCACTTGCTTCGGACCCCATAAGCCATATATGGCTCTAACAGCTCTAACTGCATTTAGAATCTAACAAGCTATAATCTTACGAAAATGTTTATCTTAAGTTGGCCATATGAAATACTACTCATAACAATTGATATGTGGTGGTTGAAATATGAAAAAATGCATGATTTTCATCAATTTACCAGCTAACTTACTTCGTAGACACTGAAAATGAATGGGGTTCAACGGTGGAAAATACAATGTTTGGAACTATAGGTTGCATGAGACATGCTTAACTTCCGCATTCCTCGATAACAATGGGAGTCTATGGAAGTGTCGCAACTCTCTTTTTCTATGGCTCTGGGGATACCTTGCTAGCCTACTTTACGCAAACACACCTCAGGCAGCACAAAAAATATCATGCTCGGAGCGTGACTAATATGACAGCTGCAATAGACTATAGCAACTTCTAAATTGTTATCCCTTATATAGCCTAACGTCATGCTGGTCTACATTGTCTGTTACAGACATACCTTATGAAAGGATGAATTGATGAATGAACCAACAAGTGGCTGGAATGATGAACCAGTAGGTGAATGAATCAGTAATGAAAGTGTATAATTTTATGAATGATTGTATACAATCCTGGGCAAACAAGAACAGTACTGGCACCATTTATGCCAAAGGGAAGGGAGGTTATATAAACTATGTTAATCTTCAGAATATAACCCCTTTTCTGTCATCGGCCTGGTCCTATTTGCAATATTTACATGCTATAAAGCAATACAAAGTGTTGTGAAAACAACTCCAGAGCTGATCTCTCATTAAAATCTCTTTGAGAGAGCTGCTTTGCCAGCAAAAATGATCCATCACTGCACTGTGGTAAGGACTTGCTCTCAATATGCAAACTCTGTAGATGTAATAAGATAGGTTTATTTATTAAAATAGATAAGTGAACTAAATATTATATGCAGCCCCTTTAAGAGGATGCCTCTGCAGAACATAGGAGGACAACATAGACTTGACAATGATGGATATGATCGGAATGAGCAGTTCTTGGCCGATGACGTTTCAGTGGAAACGTTCTTTGACATTTCTGACAGACCCTCAGGTCCAAATACCCCAGCTCTTCAAACTGCTGCAGTTGAGTTGTCACCCTGAAAAACACGCGCCTGTTTGATTCTGTTCTGATTGAGAGGGGAACATCACCATGATCACAACCACAGGGATGTATGTGGGTCATGTAGACACATCGTCTGTATGACGATGAAACACCATCAAGAACATCAAGCTCAGTAGATCACCGATTTTTTTTCGCTTTTTCACATCTAGGGAGGAGATAATGGTTGTTCACTCATGTTCAATACAGTACGTTGACTACACTTATTGTACTGTTATCCTCAATATTTGTCTTTGCCTAAAGCATGTGTCAAACTCAAGGCCCGCGGGACAAATGTGGCCCGCCACGTCATTGGCTTAAATGGTGTATTTAAATAAGGCTGCCTTACAGCATGCATTGACCATGAACTACGTCTCTCACAATGCATTTTGATAATGTTACGGCAAAGAGACGACATCCCGCATCTAGAAACCAGTATAGCCTACACATCAGTGTTTAACGCAAAGTTCCAATTTTAACTGTACACGCACGCTTTAACTGTGGAAGTCAACATCTGGCATCATATCAAACCCAGAATTAAAAGGCGGACTGCCCAAAAAAGAAATATACTTCAATTTTAATTTGTAAGTATACTTAAGCATAAAAACGCATACAATTATCATGGTACTCAAAGTATACTAGCAGTGTACTTATTTATATACTATTTTAGTACTAAGTACTTGGTCCAGTTAGGACACGTCATTTATTACACTTTACAGTACACTTATAGTGTATTTGAAGTTGACTTTTGAATACTGTAAAGAACAGAAACAACACAATGGTATTCACTTTAAAAGCTGCTACTTTAGCTAATTCAGAAAGCTAGTCAGCAGCTCCCCCATGATCTATCTAACTTTGATAACAAAAAATCTGACAAAGTTTAGTTTGAGGGCGTTTTGTCTGAGAACGATGGCGTTTGGTTTGAGAGCGTTTTGTCTGAGAACGATGGCGTTTGGTTTGAGAGCGTTTTGTCTGAGAACGATGGCGTTTGGTTTGAGAGCGTTTTGTCTGAGAACGATGGCGTTTGGTTTGAGAGCGTTTTGTCTGAGAACGATGGCGTTTGGTTTGAGAGCGTTTGGTCTGAGAATGAAAGATGTTTTTCTGAGGCGTTTAGTTTGAGGACGTTTTGTCTGAGAATGACAGAGGTTTTTCTGAGACTGAAGCCGTTTGGTCTGAGACTTGACGCCTTTTCGTTTGAGTCTGAGGATGTCCTAAAATGAACACCGTACGCTTGCAGTCGGGGAGGAGTTGAAAACGGCTCTGTGAAGTCGGACATTTCAGCTTTTCGTGGTTTTCTGCGTTGACGTCAGTCACGGCCGATTAAGCGCTATTTGCTTACTTTACTCTATTTATAATTAAACGTAGTCTTTCCGTTAGTGAAGAGGCGGAGTAAAACCCTTTCTTCCATACATTTTTAATTCAATTCAACTGTTTCGTCCGGATTTGACCGTCTCAAGTCGGACAAAAAGTCTAACCAGAATTCACTGTTTCAAGTCAGCCGCCTGCAACTGGCTGAAGGACCGCATGAAGTCGGCTCATGTCGAACACACCTATTTTCTCAAGAGCAACTGCACAGGTTCTAATGACGACACAGCTATTTCATGATTGGCCAGACTTACACTCCACAACTATGACGCTATTTTTTAATTGTTCTGACACCTTCAGTTTCGCCAATGCTCAAATCCGGACAAAACTGTTTAATTGAATAAAAAATGTGTTGAAGAAAGGGTTTTAGTCCACCTCTTCACTAACGGAAAGACTAAGTTTAATTATAAATAAAGTAAAGTAAGTGTGACGGTATGCAACGGACGTGGCCACGCTCCGTCACTACAAGGCGTCGTTCGCCACTCACTGGGCTCGAAGGCACGACCTCTGACTTGCCAAGCGCGACCACTACTAGCTATGCTAAAGAAAAGCTAGCTATTCGTTGACGCGGGTAGCCCATTACATACCTGAGGAGTGAGTTTCACAGGTTCACACCCGTTACATAAGCAAACAGCGCTTGACTGACGTCAACACAGCGAACCACGAGAAGCTGGAATGTCCGACTTCACCAAACCGTTTTTAACTCCTCCCCGACTGCAAGCGGCTATTCTCGCCGGTCGTTTCATGCAGCAGCCATAGTACATGTCGAACGAACCTAGTGTCGCCTATTTGTCGCCTTGCATCATGGGAAATGACCAGTCAATGAGCCACGCTATCTTAATTTTTTCACATCGTTATTTCGTTCTTCAGTCAGTTTGACAATAGGTGTGTTCAACTTCATGCAGCGCCGGCGTCGCCTGCAGCCGCCTGCAGCCCGGCTAACTTGAAGCAGCCAATTGCATTCTTAGCTTCAGGGCACCCGGTTGCAGCCGAATGTCGTTGCCGCCGGCGTTGCATGAAGTCGAACACACCTAGTATAACATTCAAATGTCGGAGAATAGCACGGACACCGCAGTTGAGATTGCGTGTGTGCGTCCTTGAGAACTGTAAATCGCATAACCTATGTTGTCAGTTCATTTAAGCCTGTTATTGTATTAGTCTATAGTTTTTGTTAATTCTGTCTGCTTCTTTCTAAAGTAGAGTTTTCGTTTTTTTCCATTAATACTCTAATTGATAATTATTAGTATACTATATAGGGCTTCAAAATGTTTTGGCAGTAATTAAGGTTACAGCTTCAGAAACAAAAAAGATTAAATTTGCAATGCATAATAGATTTTCCTAGATATGAATAATTAGAATATACAAGATGGATCTAAAACATGTAATTGTTGTAATGTACTTTAGAAGTATTTGGACTGTTTTGCTGTATAGTCAAATAAAACGTGCATGCTACTCCAGAAGAAATGCATACAATTTTCTGTTTCTAAGCATGCTTCTTAAAAGTATATCAAAAGTGAACTATTTTCAAAACATACTTAAAAGTGTATCAAAAGTGAACTATTTTCTAAGCATGCTTCTTAAAAATATTTTAAAAGTGAATTAAAAGTGTACTATCCATTTTTTAGTATACTTACAAATGAGTATACTTTAATATGCTTCTTTTTTGTAAGGGTGCAATCACAGCAGAATATGTTCACAAAAGCTACAGCTTAAAACTATGTTTTGGGTGTACATCAGCAAACATCGTTACATTGTCCCTTTGAGTGCAATCACAATGCTGATGTGACCCTCTGTGAGTTTGACACCCCTGGTCTACAGTGAAGAAGGGCCTAATATCCGTTCGTTTGGCAGACATGGAGGGGTGGGAAGGAAAGGTGTTACCTTTCTCACTGGTAGTGTCTCCAGGGCTCCTTAGTATCTTCCTAACCCTGATCACCAACTGACTAGATGAACAGCTTGTTGAAGTCAGTTAGAGAATTCTTGAATTACTGGAGGGCCATGCCCAGCCACAAAATCTGTTTTGTATTATATTTGTATACATTTGTATTATATTTATAGTCAAGGACTGTCCAACACTTTGATATCTACTCTCCAGTATTTTTGACAAGCTAAACACAGTTAAGCTTGTCAACCTTTTTATGGTGAATGCTGGGTTAGGGTTGGAAAGAAAACATACAGAAAGGTGGCTCTCCAGGAAAAGGGTTGGCCAGCCTTCTTATTGGCAGCTCCGGGAAGAATGTTAGTATGTAGTTTTGTAAAGAAAGAGGCTCGTTGCAGTATAGCTTTACTGAACACGCTCCATTGCCTCACCCTTCCTTTGCTCCTAACATGCATGTGCGGTCATATTCAATATCCGCGTCTCTATTACAGTACCTTTTACTGGATAATATTGTAATTCAGTCTACATCTGAAACACAACCAGCCACTTTCCCAGACATGGATTGAGTCTAATCATAACCTAAAATAAATATTCAATGAAGATCTCCATTGAAAAAAGTTTTTAAGTCACTTGGCTTAATCCATGGTTGGGAAACTGGGCCCAAATATTTAAGCTTTCATTTTAAGTGACTGTTTCTTTTAAATCCTTGCACATACAGAGGTACTGTACAGTGTACAATTTTACAAGGGTCAATGGATTGGCTGTCAGAGATTACATTTACGTTTAGTCATTTAGCAAAAGTTAAAAATAACTTTTGTGGAAAGTGGGAACATTTGTTCTAGAACTGGGAACCAAAAACCCCCAAAAGGAACACCACAGAGACAATTAAAGAACACTTCGTGCTTCTACAAATCTGTAAGAGAACCCTAGTCTCATGGTTCGAACAGGAATCCAAATTGGTTTATAAAGAGCCTTGGTTTGCCGTAAAATTTAAGGTTCTGAGAGGGATGGAGAGGAGAAGAACACCTTCACATCCCCCCAAAGCTTGTCAGTGATTAGTTCCTCCACATGTTGTGTTCCCTGTTGCATATGGATGGTGGCAGTTTAGAAGTAACACAGTGTGATGTGTGCTCTCTCAAACACACCTCTGTCCTGTCTCCCCCTCAAACGGTGAGCTCCACGTATGCCGTGTCTGTGTGTGTCTCTCACCATTATACACATGGCTAAGCCGAACCTGTTGGCGGTTTTCTCCCAGGCCCTTGATCTGTGCATGTTTGCGTGTCCACGTGTGTGAAATGAAATATTGAAGCGTTCCATCACAGGGTGGACGGAGGGGGGGGGCAGTTCTTGTTTCTGTCTTTCATGTTCCTGCTCTTCCTCTCCTCTTCAGACCCCATCATCTCTCCGCGGTGAGGCGGTGTTGTTTTCGTCCTGGTGTGGCGCGCAGATCGAGAAGGAACTTACCTGAAAGAAGAACGAGACAGAGAGAGGTGGTCGAGAGAAAGAGAGAGAGAGGTGGTAGAGAGAGAGGTGATGGAGAGAGAAATAGATAGATATGGAAGAGAGTCAGAGGGACAGCAAATAATAATGAGAGAGAGAGTGCTGTAATCCAGCACAGCTGCAGAATGAAAAGGGCCTCTTGGAGTGAATCCACTGACTTCAATGGAGAGGCTCTCTCCCCCTCCCCTGGTATCCTTTACAGCACAGGACAAGCCTGGAGAGGGGATTTTTATACTCGTTATAGGAGGCAGAGGACAGGAGAGCAGAGGGAGGGCAGGAGAGAAGAGGAGAGGAGAGGTGGGGTGGAGAGTAGTAAAGCCAGAGTATGCAGAAGTCTAACACATAGTTACTCATCACACAAGCCTGCTCTCTGAACCACCTCTGTTACATGTGTTCAAACCCTCTAGGCAGTACTGCAGCTGGTTACAGCCTTCTCTCTATGCTGCTTACAGGGCAGATCTCAGACACGCATGCTCCATCTCCAGTCAAAACACGCACAGATGACGACTTATACCACCGAATTAAGGGTCTCTTCTCTCTCTACTTTACTCTAACCACACGTCATGTACACCATTATGATGACTACAGGTATGTTGTGTGATGCACAGTGTGAAATGAGTTGCTTGAAGGCAGTATGGGCATGGACAGTGTGTTTGTGTGCATGTGTATGTATGTATATAGGCATGTACCCTATGCACTATATTATTACGTTTTTTATAGCAAATATGTCCAAGACAAATTTCCTTCAGGACGATATAGTGGATCTTATCTTAACTTTTTACTCAGATAGCCATCCACACAAGGACACTAGGAACACAGACTCTACATACTAAACCAGGCTGGAGGGATGGAGTCTGATAGAAGGAGAAAGGGATCTCTTTGAGGGAGGGTTACAAGGTTAGAGCCTCACCTCCTCTCTCCTTCTGCATGGCTCAATTTATCGACCTGTACTGAATCCATGACCAAGGTAGAGATAGCACGGGAAAGGTAGAATCAGTCGAAGAGCCGAAGGATAGAGACAAAACCTTGAGAAAGCAATAGGAGGAGAGTGAAAGTGAGACAAAGTGGGAGAGAAGACAGGATAGAGATTCTCTCTGGTTATCAAGAGTTATGGATGTTAGCATCAGTGAGAGCAACCGGACCAGGAGTCTAATTAGATTAGAGGGAGCAGGACTGACCAGGGGTCACAACAGTCCACCATCGCGAACAGGTAGCCTAACAAAAGAAGTGAACCCTATTCTATGCGTTTATTAGGGCATTTGTGGACGAGCAACTTCATTATGTAGCCAGTCAAAACGACACGAGCTAGCATAACACAACTAGCACAGTATATGCAAGGAAGTAAACGCAATTCCCGGCACCACATGGAGCCGCTCGCAAGGAGCGAATAGGCAAATTCACACAAATTTAATAGTGATCTAGGGTACTCATCGACAGGCGATGAGGAGTAAATAACAAGGGCAACTTTGCGCAAACTGAAGTCGCAAATGAATGTAACCTGTATGCGTGACTGCCGTTTTCTCATATATATATATAGGCCTAGCCCAATATATATCTTGTCATACTTTTAGGGGGCGGGAGGTAGTTTTGAAGGAGCAAAACAATGGTAGGGAAACGCTGGTGTGGTGTATTGTGTAGCTTTCTCCAGACATCTGCTGACATTGACTGGTGCTTGTTGTTGCATCATTAAGGACTCCATTTCCTATGAGCCTTCACTCTGCCTCTCTCTTTCTTCCTGGGGTTTGCCATTGGAATGGTCAATAAGTAGTAATTGTGTGAGCGTATGTGTGTCTGTTTGTGTATGTCCATGCCTGTGTGTGTGTGTCCATGTCAGCTGAAGTACATTGGCAGGCCATGAATCGAGGTCCCTGCTCATACAAGAACACAATACACACCCCCTTGATCTGTGCTCCCCACACGCTTCTTTCTCCCCTCCGTTCTTCCTCCTCCTTCCTCTTTCCTCTATTCCTCCCACCCACTTCCATCCATCCCGCTCTCCCTCTACATGTCCTTTCAGCCATCCCTCTTAATCCTGCGTCTTCCTTTTTTCCTCTCTCCTCACCAATTGGCCAACCCTGGCTAACTCTTTCCTTCTCTTTCTACCACCACCTTCCTCCTGGTGTTTCTCTACACCCCTTCTCTCCTCCGCCTAAAGTATCTGAAGAGAGCACACATGTGACCTGGCAGGCTGATCGTAGGGATTAGTGTCTGTGAGGGACTTTGTCAACAGCTTTCTGGAAATCCAATTACACAAGATCATAAGCCTTACATGTTTCATAGCCTTTAGAAACCTACACTAAAAAACATCACATCTCTACACATGCACCAAAGACACCCCCCCCACACACACACTCACACACACATACAGTGTTGGATGCTCCTCACTAAACATCTAGGAGGAGGTGAGAGGAAAGATCCTCCAGCAATGCTAGTATGTGTGTGTGTTCAGCCAGTCTTGCTAACTATATCTCCCACTGCATTGCAGCAAATGGTGACCTGGGTCTTCTGTTTGTTGTTTGTTCTGTCTTATGGGCTGAAATCTCTCTCTGCCGCTCTCTGTATATGTCTGTGTACGTGTGTCTATGTGTATGTGTGCGCGTGTGTGTGTGTGGTTGTGCGTGTATGCCTGTGTGCGTTATCTATCAAGGAGCAGATAGCGGGTAATTGCTTGGATAGCGGTTGGTCTCGCTGTCTAGGAACAGCCAGGGTGGTCGTAGTCACGTAGGAAGGCTGGGATGGTTACTGCCGCGTGCACTCCCCGTCTCATGTATCAATTAAGCCCCATCAAACGGAATCATTTGAGAGTCGCAAAGCAAAGCGCACTATCTGCTACCGGTGAAGCATCACTATCCGGGCTATAGGGATACGGCGTTTTCCCCATTGGTATCCTCCTTTCTTTTCTTCAGAATTTTTTCGGGGGGAGTCAGAACTCTGATGCACTCTGTTGGGCTGATAGACATGACTGCCAAGGTAATGGTGGTGGAGAAGATGGGGTAGGGAGAGAGAGAGATGAAGGGAAAGAGGAAGGCAATGCTCTGTGTGAGCAGTGGAGAGCGGTGAGGAAGATGGGGTGAGAGAGATGGAGAGAGGTGTGATCTATTGATAGGGGGGGGGGGGGGTCCTGGAGTCTTGGCCCCAGCTCCAGGGAGGCTTTGCTGGGCTGGAAGGTTGTACTGTGCAGGGCTGCAGTGTGGGGGTAGCATCATAAGATTGTCCCCAGCTCCAGTGATGCTGTGCTGGGCTGGAAGTTCCATCCTCTCCCAGCTGGTAAAAGGGGGTCTGGATTAACTAGGCTTGGCGGGGATAGTGGGGGACGGTCTCCCGGGCCAACCCTCCTGCTGTCTTAGTCATCCATCATAACACTACACACTACTAGACACGCACACACACAAAAACTCATACACTCTCACACATACACACAGCAGCTCGCTCCAGAATTAACAAACCGAAAGATTGCCTTTACCTGGCCTGAGTATGTCTGATACAGGAGTGTTTTATGGGGATCTCCAGATGACAGGAATCCATGCTTCCACGATGCAACCTGATTTATGACCTCCTCGCCAAACCAGGTTCACACCACACAGCACAGTGTTTGTCCATCTCTCCTCAGGGCCCTTTGTGTTCTTCCATCTGTGAAACTCAAATGGGGGCTAGTTGTTCCCTCTAATTATATTTAGGATGATGGTTCCTAATATGGGAGGGGGGGAGGATGAAAGTGCGTTGGAGGACACACGAGCCAATGCCAAGTGATGCGGGGATGAGAGGAGCAGAAGCACTCGTCTCCTTAAGTGTCATGGACATCGGCGGGGGCGAGACTTTAGCAACAACAACAAAATTGTGGGGAGGGAGTATTTGAGTAAAACGCTTTGCGGCGCTTTGCATCTACAAACGACAAGGGGCTGATGCAACATCACTCGTCCCCACCGTCCCCCCAAAGCACTTATGAGCTATCTCCTCGTGACAGCATCGCCAGCTTCAGAGGAGGACAGAGGAGGGTGAAAAGAGAGAAGGAAAGAAACGGGGGTAGGCCTACATCAGATAACACACAAGGAGAGGGTGAGGGACAGGGAAAGGGGTGGTGAAAGAGAACGGAAGAGAGGGAAGGACAGAAAGAAAGAGAGAAAACGAGTAAGCAAGAGAAGGAGGAGGCAGCCTGGAAGGGTTGAGGGGAGGACAATAGCTAAAGAGATGTAATCACCAGTGACATTTACAGCGTTCATCCCCAGTTCCCTGGGCCCTAGAACAGTCCCGTTGTCTCCAGTAACTCTGAGAACATGCAGACCCAGATACTAGAGAGCAGCAAGGAGGAGGAGGAGGGTGTTTAGGAAACAGCCAGGCCAAGCCCTGGATTCACTGGCAATTTTTGTTCAAACAAAGGCAATGCTGTTCCATTGTTATAAATGGCACAGTAGACAGTGCTTGGACGAGCCTTAAACTAAAAGCCTCACATGGAGGCATGCTCCCAGGCACTTGCTGGCTTTGTTGTTGTGAAGCGCCTGGAGTTGAAAATGAGCATTGGAACATTTGGATAGCTTGGTGGCGCATGGGCGCGCTAATAGCACCCACTGGATGTCAGGCTGCTGTTAGCCTGCAGGACAGGAGACCAAGGTGCTCTGGCTCTCTCTGCCTCTCACAATTTCTAATGGTAGGTCTCTCTGTAGCTGTGTCTGAGGCCAGGTCTCTGTAGCTGTCTCCAAGGCTAGGTCTTTCTGCTGCCGTCTCTAAGGCTAGGTTTCTCTCTAACGATCTCTTCGGCTAGGTCTCTCTGTAGTGGTCTTTAAGGCTAGGCACACACACACTAACAAAAATATGCACACACTCAACCAAACACAAACCACATACACATTTTCATAAATTCAGAGACACACACAAAAGCCCAAGACTGAGTCAAAAAGCCTAATGGCGCTGTGTGTTTGACCAGTTAACTGAATAACCCCTCCAGCAGGAGTAGGAGGAGAGAGGGAAAGAGAGAGAGGGGTGGGGGGGAGAGAGTGATGGAAAAGGAGAGGGAGAAGGAGAGGTCTGTGTCCTTAGGCATGCCACGTGTGCTCTATATATTCATGTGTGTGTGTGTGTGTGTGTGAGTGTGTGTCTGCTGGTGCTCATCTACTCCCAGAGAACATGGCTGGTGAGTAAAATAAACATTATCAAAATGTGAGGTTATACACAAGGAATCAGTAAGTGATCCACTGTTATCAGGCTTGCCCTCAGACAAGGAGACAGCCTGATTCCTCTCACACAGATCTATTTACTTTTTACGTGGAGGCTTCAAGCTGGAGCTGAAACATGACTGAGGGTTGAGAATGAGAACTGAGACTTGGGTCTGGGCTGGACTTAGGGTTGGAGCTGGTTCTGGGGCTAGGGTTGGAGCTGGTGTTAGTGTGATGCTGGGGCTGGGGTTAAGATTGGAAGCACTGAATAAAACTGGGGTGGAGGCTGGGGTTGTGGCCGTGTAGTGTTTGAGACTAAAGCAGTGGCAGAGGTTGGTTGCTGGGTAAATGGAGAGTGCTGCTGCTCCACTAAGCATGTCTCCTATCCTGGGCCAGCCTCACTCTGGCCTGGGGCAGAAACTCTTCGCCGGTCTGGTCTACTACATTCTGAACAGGCACGGAGCAGGGTGATATAATGGGGAAGCAGTCGGATGAGGGCAGAACATTTAGAGTGGTGGCTGGGTAGATAGAGAAAGAAAAAAACTGAGAGAGAGAGAGAGAGAGAGAGAGAGAGAGAGAGAGAGAGAGAGAGAGAGAGAGAGAGAGAGAGAGAGAGAGAGAAGGAGGCAGAGACTGCTCCACTTGAAGAGAGGGTATGTGGAACTAGCAGATGGCAAGAAGGAAGACGGACCGCAAAAGGAGAGCAGATATAGATCTGAGGCAAGGAGTTAGTTAGAGTGTGTGTGTGTCTGTATGCCTGAGAGAGAGAGAGAGAGAGAGAGAGAGAGAGAGAGAGAAAGAGAGAGAGAGAGAGAGAGAGAGAGAGAGAGAGAGAGAGAGAGAGGGGGGGGGGGAATGAGAGGAAGGGGGCTGGATCCAAACAACAGTGAGATATCCCTGGGAGCAGATAGCATAACGGAGGCAGAGGAACAGATAGCAAGAGAGAGAAAGAGAGACCAGTGGGCTGAAAGAAAAAGGCTCAGCATAGCAGATATGCTGTCACTAATAGGAGAGAAAGAAATGAAGAAAGGATGGAGAAGGGAAGGGAAAACATATCTCTTAAAGAAGCTGGAGCTAATTGAAAGCTGAACTAAGAAGCAAAGGACAGCTGAAGAGAGAGAGAGAGAGAGAGATAAATAGTGTGTGAGTGTTTGTCAGGCCCAGTCACCCAAAGCAGCTGTGCGTGTCAGTTCTGCTCTGGCCTAAATGAAGAGGCCTCTAGGAAAAAGTGGACCTGGCTCAACCTGGCTTAGTAATATGAAGAGGGCACTTCTACTTCCAAAAATTATGGCTACGAACCTCCCTCCCCCCCCCCCCCCACACACACACACAGCAGTGACCTCTTTCACTTTCCTAATTAGCATTATCTTATAATAACAACCAGGCAGAGCAAGAGAAGAGAGAGCAATAGTGAGAAAGAAAGAAAAACACACTGGAGGAAGTTATAAGTGTGCACACCTGAATTGTAAAAAATAAAATAAAAGTGCCAGTGTGCATGTGAGTTGCTCCTAGCTAACAGTCAATTATCTTTTCCCAGAGAACATGACAGACAGGCATGGAAATATGAGTGGGATTTTCCCAGATGGAGAAATGTCACTTCATGCAAATGGTAGTCTAATCAAGATTAATCCTTGTATAACTGAAAGTCTCATTCTCCAAATGGTGGTTATAGAATCGTTCTACCAAAAGAAGCAAGCAGTCTCCAGTGTTGCTACTACATGTGTATTGTGTGTGTGTGGGCTTCACCACACACACTTGCACGCACACACGCACAAATATACAGCATGAGCCTCAGTTATGCAGAATGTGTTTGACCACTCTCAATCTCTCCCCTCCCATCTCCTCTCTCTCTTCTCTTCCTCCTCACCTTACTCCACCCCTCCCCCACCTCCAGTCTGCTCCCAGTTCTCCAGGGGCGTGTACGCCATCTTCGGCTTCTACGACAAGAAGTCAATGAACACGCTGACGTCCTTCTGCGGCGCCCTGCACACCTCCTTTGTCACGCCATCCTACCCCACCGACAACGAGGTCCAGTTTGTCATCCAGATGAGGCCCGCCCTCCGGGGGGCAGTGCTTAGCATGCTGTCTCACTACAAGTGGCAGAAGTTTGTCTACCTGTATGACACAGACAGAGGTGAGGATACAGAACAAAACACACACGCACAGACGTTACACATGCCACATGCGAACACACACACATTTTAAGAACTTGGATGGATGTAGGACTGACAGACTGAGTGACTGATGTACATATACAGTACTATGAGTTTTAAATTAAGGGCCTGTGTTGCCCTGAAGGTCTGTGGATATATTTGCTCATTAAGGAAAGGTTGTAACTCTCTAGTTCACTCACAGTTGTGGGTTTCCTCTGTGATACTTTCTCCTCTCCTTTCCTCTCTCCTCCTTTCTTCGCTTCTCTTCTCGTCTCTCCTCTCCTTGTCTTCTCCTTTCCTATCCATTATTTTCTTCGCCTTTCCGCTTTACCTCACTTCTCTTCTCTGCTTTCTTCTCACCTCCTCTAATCTTTTCTTCTCTCTTCTCCTCTCCACTGATCTCCTCTCGTCTCCTCTCCTTCCCTTTCCTTTCCTCACCTCACACCTCTACCCCTCCTGACTGCTGAAAAGGGAACAGGAGATGTGATTAGAGTAGGACACAGGCTCCGTGGGGAGTGTTAAATAAGTTTATTGATGCTCTCCATCGTGTTCTGGGGGGAGTCTGATACCTGGCTCATCACAGAGACAGGTGTGTCAGAGATCTATGGCCTATCAGGAAGACCAGCTCCAGGCTCACTATTTCACACCACAGTCTAATAACATTCACCAATACAGTCAAATACTTGGGGTGCACTTGTTTCAGAACATAACATGCTCTGTTGTCTGTTGAGGGCTTGTGAACTTGGAATATTTGTCTTTTCGTCTTCCTCAGAAAGGTAAACCTGTGAAATATGTCATGTGTAAAACTAAAATAAATACCAGTCATTTAAGAACCAACTGCAAGGCAAAACAAACACTTTAAAATGCTTAGAAAAAGAAAAAAAATCAATGCTATCGACTCAGAATTGTCTCCCTACTAAAGGCTGGGGAGACAATTCAAGATCTCTCACTAGAATAGACTGACATTCAAGTGAAATAGACAGTGGTGGATGTGTCTTTCATCCATTTTGTCTTGTGATGTTAGAGGAACGTTTCATGTAGATTTAGCTTGATGCCTTGTGCCGTTAACGTTGACGTGCTGGTTTCCGAATAGTCATTTTGTGTTGTTTTCGGTGCCCTGGAAAATAAAAGGAAGACTATTCCGCCAATTTGTCCTTGCGTTCCCTACTTAACACCCCCATAACAGAGAAACTTGGTTGATAAAAGAAAACTAATTATAGCATTTGAGCGTATAGCAAATACTTTATATGCCAACCCTGACTTACCTAGGGGGGTGGATTTTCTTCTTTTTTTTTCTCTAAACATCAAAAGAGTAACAGACAATGAAAGCAAAGGACATACAAATTCATCATTTGGAATGCTCTCTAAAACCAATTACCCCAGACAGATATTTGACTTCTCTGGTTTGTCAGTGAAACCAATAAACAGTGACATGTCCCCAAACAAGGAACAAACACACAAACCTGTTCCTCCGAATGTTCATGTCAAGTGCTTTTGCAAACCTATAAACGGTAAATGAAATCTCTGGGCCCGATCTTGCACCCAGCGCAATTGACTTTCCTTTACAAAAAAGAAGTATACTTCAAGTTTATTTTGTAAGTATACTTAGTATAAAAAGTATACTATTATCATGTTTCTTAAAGTATACTAGCAGTTTACTTATTTATATACTTTTTTTGTACTAAGTAAACTGAATTGGCCCACTTTTTAGGTCATTTAGTACACTTTAAAGTACACTTTAGGTCATTTAGTACACTTTAAAGTACACTTATAGTGTATTTCAAGGTTTACTTTTGAATACTTCAAAGTAGCCTGTGTAGTGCACTTTCAGTTCATCAAGTATCCTCCCTTAAGTACTTCAAAGTATACTTTGGAATACTGTAAAGTAACCTGTGTAGTGCACTTTCAGTTCATTAAGTATACTTCCTAAATGTACTTAAAAGTATACCTTAGAGTACTCTAAAGTAACCTGTGTAGTGCACTTTCAGTTCATAAAGTATACTTCCTAAAGAGCTTCAAAGTATACTTTGCAATACATCCAAGTGCACTTTCATTTAACGTAAGTACTTCAAGAAGTAAACTTCGAAATTAAATTTTACTATTACTTACTAATGTATTAAAATGTTTAAGGGCCCCTCAAATGCCTCAGATCTTAAAACACGTAGCGAAGACGGGGCCCTCGCATAATTTCTCTGCGCACTCTTGAATGTAAGATATTATTCATTGCGGAAGCGATATTGTTGCTAGAATCCAGCTGTTCTTATGAAATGTAACAGTCATTTAACTCATGGTTACAATGGTAAACCAGCACAACAATATCATTTACCACGCAACAAAACACCACATTCTAAGCAGACACATTTAAAAAACGAAATTCATGAAGTTACATTTGTATTTCGAGCAAACTTATCAGCAAATTTTAACACTATTTACTGCCTTGCATCATGGGAATTGACTAGCCAATGAGCCACACTATCTTCATTAATTCCCGTAATTATTTCGTTTTTCAGTCAGTTTGACAGTATAACCTTCAAATGCATAATGCAACCCTTCTGTCTGCTTGTTTCTCAAGTAGCTTTTTCGTTTTTTTCCCCCAAATACTCCAATTGATAACTATTAGTATAGGGCTTCAGAATGTTTTGGCAGTAATTAAGGTTACAGCTTCAATACCTAAAAAGATTCAATGTGCAATGCATAATAGATTTTCATAGACATTAATAATTAGAATGAGATGGATCTAAAAATGTAACCTGTAATGTACTTATAAAATTATTTTGCAATTATATTGCAATGTCACTTCTCTATCTGTTACGGCCCTGACTAGAACGTCGGTCTCCTCGGCTGTGAACCGCTCCTGGCGTGCGCAAAGTCATTTATCCCGCCGGCAAGATAGTAACCGAGCCAAAGTCCCGCCCACAAAGCTACTTGCGCTTTGCGTTTTGATACTAGCGTTTCAGATCGTTAAAATAGGGCCCTGTGTCTCACACATACACACACACACACCAACACTGGTGGCAGATTTGCAATCCTTCCGTTCCAAGAGGAGGGCAGCGTTTCAACTAAAAAGAAAGAAATCAGCAGTTCACTTCCACACAACCTTTTTATTCAGTCAGTAGACTCGATTAATTACCAGTCCCCTACATGCATTAGACTGCTATATTGGCTGTGCAGAGATAGCTTTTAGGCTTTAGTGCTTTCATCTAAAGAGGGCCAGCCTGCAGGTTCAACCTGATGTTCCAGCCTGGATTTAAGGTACATTTGCGGCCAAGGTTGAGTGTGTGTGTGTGTGTGTGTGTGTGTGTGTGTGGGGGGGGGGGGGGTGGAGGTGTGTCAAAGTGTCTTGAAAGCAAAGGTTATGACTCAGGTTATGAATCTTAATGAAGAGAGCTGCATTTGATTAGTGTTGATTGGCCTGAATAAAAGGCCTACATTTGACAGAAATCAGGGATATTATGAAGAAGATTGTGTCTTTTTGTGTGTCTGTGTGTGTATGTGTGCTGTAGGGGTGGGGGACAAATCGATTCGCATTTGAATCGTGGTTCAGTCTTCTAGCGATTCATATTGATTCACAAATTATTTATTATTTTTTCATTTTGTTTTTTATATATATATATAACAATGAGTTTACTAAACTGCTAGAAAAACAATAAATTTCAAGGTTTTGATGCATTGGGATTTTTTCTTCTTCAATACTTAACTGCCTACCACAGTCAAACAGAAACAAGTAACACTAAACAGCAAACCCGAATCAAATGTAAGCATGTATTGAATCAAAATTTGATTACAAATCGTGAATCGAAACAATCGTGATTCGATTTTTAATCGAATTGTGACCCCAAGAATGGATTAGAATCGAGAGGTACCAAAAAATTTCCACCCCTAGTGTGCTGTATGTTCATGTGTGAGTCTTTGTGTCCCTGTGTGTGTGTGTGTGTGTGTGTGTGGCAGAGTGAGATGGATCCTGGCCTTTGTGTTGCGTCAGTCAGGTATGGGCAGATAATTGTGGGACCAGGTCTACAGAGGGGGATGATTACAGGGCTTATTGTCTCTCCCAGGCACAATCAACCCTGATTCAGCACTCTAACCTTCACTTGATTTATGAGGCTCTCTATTTCAAACACTTTCCCCCTTCCACCTTCCTTTTCTCTCAGATGCTGCCCACTCTCTCTCTCTCTCTCTCTCTCTCTCTCTCTCTCTCTCTCTCTCTCTCTCTTTTCCTATCTTTACCCTGACATGTGTTATCGTTCTCTCACTCTCATCTCTCTCTCTCTTTCGTTCTCTTTCATTCGTTCTCTCTCTTTCCTTCAGTTTTTCTACAACTTTTCCATCTCTGTAAAATGTTTCTTGCTATCCACCAAGCCCACTTGTCCCTCTCTCTTTCCCTCTGCCTCCACCTTTCTCTCTCAATTTTTTGTGTGTGAGCTTTTCTGTCCGAAACAAAGCCAATTTGGCTTCAACTGTGAAAAATAAAAATTCCCAGACATACGTAATAAACAGTGAGAGAAAAGGAAGGAGGGAGGGAAAGTGATAGAGACTGATCTGCTAGCCTCCTCCGATGGTGTGAAAGCTCTCTTTGGTTTTCCTTTCACATTTTGTGAATGGCAGTCTGAAGAGAACGGTGGTAGTGACATTTCTGGGTGAGACCGGAGCAGGACTCCATTTAGTTGTGTGATTGCTGCAAAGAAACTCAAGATGTGTGTGTGTGTGTTTGTGCATGTGTGTGTTTGCATGTCAACTGATCCCAAATGACGCTGTGTCCTTGGGCAAGGCACTTCACCCTACTTGCCTCGGGGGGAATGTCCCTGTACTTAATGTAAGTCGCTCTGGATAAGAGCGTCTGCTAAATGACTAAATGTTGACTTAATCCAGAATGTATCACATTTTGAAGCCAAGCTACCATTCTGAAACAGTATTACAGGGCTGTGTGTTTCACACACTTCGGCAAACTACTGTTTCTGTGAGGTTATTTTTCCTTCACTTCTTTCCATCAGTGTACAGCACCACCACAGAGCCAGTCAGTTTGCAATCTTTCTGTCTAAATGTTGGTTATGTTCACAATCCATGACTGAATAAGAGGTTTGCTGTTACACACACCACCACACATGCCCACACGCACATGTAGTATTGATTCAAGTCTGTTTAGTAATTCGAGAAATAGGTTTTAGTCTCATCAGACCTTGTGAAGTCAAAATTGTTATGAAATGTTTAAATGTTATCGATCATCGCAACTCGGATACTTTACTGTACATCAACCCATATGTTTGAATGCTCCATCTGAAATAATGAGCTCCTTACAGTAAGTGCGTGGTAAATGCAAAGTACTTTTTAGACCTCTCTGTGATCCCTGGAGCGTGCGCTAGCTGAAACAACATCCCTCAATATTGCATGGCCTGGGCTGTAGGCTCTGATTATGGGTGATGTGTGTCAAGATTAATCCAGCCATCGCTGGCCTTTATCGACTAAAAGCTTTTTATCCAAGTAAATAAAAGAGTGGAAGCAAAGTCCTCTGTCTGCCAGTGTCGACCTTCAGCAGCGACAGTCCTGATTATGCCAATCGCGGCTGCAGGTCTCTTGAGTGCTGTAATGACTCTGCTCTGTCCAAACACCTGCTTTGAAACAAGGTGCCGTCTCCGATAGTCATACCTAAGTATGGTTCTGTTCCACTTACAGTACTGTATGTTGGTGACATGCTGTAAATAATTCCATGTGCTATTTACACACCATTTGTACCTTTTCATCAGCTTTGGAAACCTACTGTAAGAGTGAAAAGTTCTAGAACATTTAGTTCCATCGTAAGAGTTTTGCAATGTATGAAATGAAAGCACCAAGTCATGAATTTAAGAAAATATAGATTATCAATCTATTTGAATACTTTTTTACTATTAAACTAATGTGGATTAGTTTAGAGCTACTCAGAATTTTCTATGGTTGCAGAAGTCTAACTGAACAGTAGGAATGATAGCTGGTAGCCTGCAGGTTATTGGGGTCATCCTGTACCCTCTCAGCCACCTGCAGTCCAGCTTTCTGATCAAGTCAAATCAAATTATATTTGCGCAACTCTTTTTACAAGCTATGTCATAGATGGCTTCACATACGCCCATAGAACTGCACCCAAACCAACTAAAACCCTCAACGATGACAAGCAGAAACTCCCAAGAAAACTCAGAGAAAAAATGAAAGAAACCTTGAGAGGAGCAATCTAGTGAGGAAGCTCCTCCTCTAGAGATGGTGGTGATTCTAATCAGCAGTAACACCTCTGCTCCCCCTCATTCTAATGAGGGGGAGCAGAGGTTGTTGCTGTTAACATCTTTCCCCGTCCTTCAAACACCCTACCAACCTGTGGCTAAGTCTCCTGTCTCTGGGTAGAGATAGTATATATATGTGTGCAGAGTACGGGACTGTGCTAGCACCTCATAACAGAATCTGGTATAGACTCATAATACCCTCCAGCACGCTGTAAAGCTACCAACTTTAGTTTTAGAAGACAGGTTGAATTTAATGTGCTATACCCAACAGGGTTCTTGAAAGAACAACATTTAGTTATTATTTTGATTCACATCAACAATGTTCAATGAGCCAGAGAGCCAATACAGACTTGATCCAGTAAATCTTTATTTTTTATTTATATTCTTTTTGTCTTGCCCCCTCATCACCCGACATATCTAAATGAAGATCCATTGGTTTACCATCAAACACAAACTGTTATCTGCAGTCAGGGCCCTGTTTAGCTGTATCGCCTTTTAACTAGCTGGATTTAGGCTGGATGAGTTGGCAGCTGAGGAGGGCAGTAAGGGCCAACAGCTTTGTGAATGGGATTATACGATGACCACACATGTCCAGAGGCAGCTCTCCTCTTAGTTGCCAACAATCTGGAGAGAGAGAGAGAGAGAGAGAGAGAGAGGGAGAGAGAGAGGGAGATTGAGAGAGGGAGATTGAGAGTGAAAGAGGGTGGGGGTATTTATAGGGTGTAGAGTAACAGTAAAAGAGAAAGACGGAGAGAAGGAGAGATGGAGGGTGAAGGATGAGCCAGGGAAAGGCAGCTAGCTCAAGTAAACATCCATTCTCACTCTCTCTCTCTCACCCCCTCCCTTTCTTTCTCTCTCTCCTCCTCGCCCTCTCTCTTTCTTTTTCTCTCTCTCCCCCGAACAATCCCTCTAATTGGCTGTCCTGAGACGGTTGGTTTACTTTGTTCCTGCAATACTCTAACAAGACCTGCTTCCTGCTGAGTGCTCTCCCTCCCTGTCTCTCTCCCTGCACCCCACCCTGTCCGGCAGTTCCCATGGTGTCTCTGATGAGGAGCTGAAATTGGGTTTCTCCCAATTGCATGGTATTTGTTTCTCTGTAATCAGTTTATCAGATTAATCAATACTAATCAATCAAAGGAAGAAAACAATGATGGACATGATTGTCAAACTGGTTAAAGTGACAATACAATTTCTTGACAGGTCATGTGATTTGCGACATATATGATAGTCCGTCCATTTCAGAAGGTACTGTAGCTCCACCAGCCCACATTGATCTGTGTCATTAGCCAGCTGTTGGATGTTCATATGTTTGTCTTAGCATGAGCACATTAGAGGCTGCCCCACCCCTGTGTGCTCTACCACCTCTGTATCAGAGTGTTCAGCTTGTTGCCTTGCAGCTCAAGGGACATCACACACGAAAGAATGGCACATCAGCTGCCCCTAGCTCCTTCTGCATGGACACACAAAAACACACACTGCGGTACAATACATCCTCTCACATCCTCACAGACCCACTAGACACACAAAACCTCTGTAGCAGTAGACTACCAATAGACTCACAATAGACCCAATATAGATAGACAATAGACCCCTCTGGCCTCGTATTGGTCTCTGTTAACTGGAGCTGGGTTACAGCCATAATACCACCTCTCCCTCACTGGCTCTAGCAACCATGAAATTGCAGCTCCTAGCATTCTGCCTTTCTTTCATTATAGCGTTATACAAGTCAGACTGTCCTGCCCTTTGCTGCTAGCAGCAGGCATGGGGGTTGATTGCTTTGATGTTACTGTATGTTGCAGGGCCACTCAGTCAATTTGTTCAGCGCCAAACTACAAATGGGAAAAAGGCCATGTTTTTTTTTGCTGCTGTTGTTTTGTTTTCTTTGATTCAAGAGGTAAACATGGGACAAAAATATATACTTTTATAATCTGTAGTGCGCTTTTGTTTCTTGTTCAGGTTCTAACCCTGTAGGCATTTTTTGCAATAAGTGGTTCTCGTGTTAGGCTCTCTTCTCTCTCCTCTCCTCTCTTTTCCCCTACTCCTAATAGTTTCTCCCCTCTCTTCTCTTGTTCTTCTCTCCCTTCTTTACACTCCTCTCATTTGCATGTGTGCTCTTTTAAAGATACGCTTTGCTGGACTCTGCTTGTGTATGATTGAACATTTGCTGTCTCTGTGATTAGAACCCCGCTCACTTTAGGAATGTTTTGGTTAAACCGTGAACCCAACATCAAAGGCTTAGACACACACACAAACAAACACATGTCCTACTGCCTTTAGGTAAAAAGCACGGAATCTTGTACTGCCAGTGGGAAGAGAGTTCTGAAGAATGAACTGGAGCTTTACAGAGAGATGATGTAGCTGCCTTGACCCACTCAGCTACCCTGTACCTACTAACTGGTTCAGATTTTTATTTGTTGTTCTGTTGCTATTGGGTGCTGCTGTTCGTTTCTATTTCAGTGTTTTTCATCCTAGATCTGGTTAGGGGTTTAAGAATGTTGTCATAATCTTCCAGACTGTATCTTGTTGCCTTGGAAGTGCATTTGAATTACATTATTTGTAGAAGATATGCCATGTAAATTTGTCATCTCAATGTTTGATCGATTGATTGTTCCTCTTGAGGTTCAGACACAGTCTGGAAGTCTCTGAAGAACTGACAGCCAAATCACCAGAACCATGCAACTGAGCCACTTAATCAGCTTTACCAGCTCTACTGTTCGATCTGCAGTGCAGACACACACACACACACATACAGCCCAGAAGTAAACACTCATTAGCACTGTAGTATTATTTATGTTTACCGTGCCTGGTAGCTGTGATGTGGTTCCTTTGTAATGTTGCAAGTAAGAATTACCGTTCCTTGACCACTGAAATGCTGTAGAACTATGCACTTCTGAGCCTTAATCTTTTTCTTAATCTTTGGAGGTTGCTGCACAAGCCCAACTGCACAAGCCCAAAACAAAACAATATAAAAATAAAGTGTGAAGGCTTTTATTTTGAAAACAATGGACGCGAGATTAAATATATTCATGGTGCACACGTAATTCTTATAAGACGTGTTTTGTATCAACTTGTATGTGTATTTCTATGAGGATGTCATGATTGTGGGTTGAACTCTTAGTGGCGTGCCTGACATGTCCTCACCCATCCTGTTTGTGGAGCCAATTTGTTTTTCTCATTTAGCTATTTAACCTGGAACAGCTGTGAGATGAGAAGAGACGCAGAGGAAGAAAAAGAGAATGAGAGAGGCAGGACAGACCGTTCTGGCCTAGTTCATGTTCTACTCTCTTATGACCACTCTCGTCATTTACTGTATACTTATGGTACATAATAATATTAGGTACTATTTCTTGGTTTTGTTTTCAAACGGCCGATCACTCAATGATGTAGCTTTGTCAATTATGTCAATAACACTATTGACAGAGAAAGCGAGAGACAAACAGAGAGAGGACAGAAACGAGAGAGAAGGATGGAGGGCATTTGGGTGTGTGTTTGCGTGCACCATGAACTTCCGACACTTGACATTGTTTTAAAATCTGGCTATTACAGACTGATGAACAATGAGGTGAATGATCAGAAAGAGCTGCCTTGTGCGTTTGTGTGCATGAGCACATACGCATGCGGAAATGTGTCTTTGGGGTCCAGGTTCAGCAGGGATTTATAGATGCTGATAAGGAAATCTTGTTGTTGTCTTCTAGAATTTATGTAGTTGACTGTATTACATTTTCAGAAGCTAGGCAGCTGCATGGCTCTCTCCTTGTGAGGAGGTAAGCAGGATATATAGTCTGTCTCTCTCTAAGGAAATAAAGCTGAGTTGCTCCGTCAGATGTGTGAGTGAGGAAGTGTGTGTGTGTGTGTGTATTTCTCCCTCGCTGGACTGGCAGGGTGAGGTCCCTGATCAGCTAATGGTGTAGATGGCCAGCGGCCCGAGAGAGAGCGAGAGAATGAGATCAAGAGAGGGAGAGTGTGTGTGTGTGTGTGTGTGTGAGAGAGAGAGAGTGCAGAGAGATAGCAAAGAGAAAAGGAGACAGAGAGTGTGCTATAAATCGGGCCTGGCAAGGACAAGGCCTTATCACTAATGATTTACCATGGATGGCAATGCAAATTCTGCCGGTGAAGCGTTGAACGGCCCATATTTAACTTTCAATGTCAATTAGGGCCAAGCGGCTGTGACAGTAGCGTGGGCTGGCTGCGGGGGCGGAGACACACCCTGATTCCTCTGATCGCTTGTTTGATTTGCTCAACTCCGTTCTGGATGAGGAAGTAGCTGGCAGATTCCCTCCTGCCTTCACTCAGCCTAAAACCCTCTGTCTTCTCCGACACCTACAAAGAAATGACTTTTCACAATAAAATAGAGAAAAGGGAAGAAAGTGCTGATCCAATTCAGCAGAGAATATTTACCAGGGAGCCGATTATCATCACTTAATTTCCATACAAATGTAAAACTAGGCAGGCATAGACATCTCTGAATCTTAAAGGAATCCAATTGTTCCCACATACAGATATAGGCCTGGCTCAGAGATAGAAAGCCGACAATTCAGCACTTTCAAAATAAAGCCCCAAGCCCCCCCACCCCACCCTCCAAACCACCCCTCCAAACCACCACCACACTTGTGATCCTAATCAGACTGGAAAACTTTTATTTTGGTTGTTTCACATTAGTGGTACAATGGCAGCTGTAATCTGAGGCCTTGCTCATAGCTCAGTACCAAGAAACAACTGAGGTAATTGAAAAGGATAGCAAATATGAATGTGTTGGGATTAAAGTGGACTGTTTCTCTCTGTCTTTTTTCCTTCTCTCTGTCTCTCTCTCTCTCTCTCCCTGTCTTTCGTTCTAACTCCCGGGACCTGATTATTTTGGTGCCACTTCTGAGCTGCCCACATTTTCAGAGCTTTGCTGCGTGAAGATTTAAATTATATCTGCTCTCTCAAACTGCCAAACTTTCACACAGCTTTAGTAATCACAGCACATAAATATATACTTTGGCAACTACAAATGTACTGGGAAAAGATCTCTGTTCTCAACAGAAATATCCATTGTGAAATTCTGAAGTTTATTGATACCCTTGATAAAGATATTTCCACCTCAAGAATTATGTTGACAAATCTCTTGAGTGTGATTGGCTTTACTCCTTCTCATCTCAGTCTTAACTAATGGAGAATAGTGAAGTACATACAGTGCCCTCCAAAAGTATTGGAACAGTGAGGCCAATTCCTTTATTTTTGCTGTAGACTGAAAACATTTGGGCTTGACATCAAACGATGAATGTGAAACCAGAGATCAATGTTTCAGCTTTTATTTCCAGGTATTTACATCAGGATCTGATGCACAAATTAGAAAATATCACCTTTTTGTTCGAACCCACCCATTTGTCACGTGAGCAAAAGTATTGGAACATGTGACTGACAGGTGTGTTTTGTTGCCCAGGTGTGTCCTATTACATACATTATTCAATCAATAAATACCACTGAATGTCTACACTCAGGTTCAGATTGGGTAAGATAGGTTTTGTCTATGCAGACTGTATTCAGAGGTGAAAACAACATGAAAACCAGAGCGCTGTCTTTGGGTGAAAAACAAGCAATTGTGAGTCTTAGAGAAGATGGAAAATCAATCAGAGCCATTGCAGAAACATTGGCCATAGCCAGTACAACCATTTGGAATGTCCTGAAGAAGAAGAAAACTACTGGTGTACTAAGTAACAGACGTCGAACAGGTAGACCAAGGAAAACATCAGCAGTTGATGACAGAAACATTGTAAGAGCTGTAAAGAAAGACCCTAAAACAACTGTTAGTGAGATCAGCAACAACCTCCAGATGGCAGGAGTGAAGGTATCACTATCTACTGTTCGCAGAAGACTTCATGAACAAAAGTACAAGGGCTACACCAGAAGATGCAAACCACTCATTAGCAAGAAGAATAGGAAGGCCAGGCTGGAATTTGCCAAAAAGTACAGAGATGAACCTCAAAAATTCTGGGACAAAGTTTTATGGACTGATGAGACAAAGATTAACTTTTACCAAAGTGATGGAAAGGCTAAAGTTTGGAGAAAGAAAGGAACTGCTCATGATCCCAAACACACAAGCTCATCTGTGAAACACGGTGGAGGTAATGTCATGGCTTGGGCTTGCATGGCTTCTTCTGGGACGGGCTCATTAATCTTCATTGAGGATGTAACACATGATGGCAGCAGCAAAATGAACTCGGAAGTCTACAGAAACATTTTGTCTGCCAATTTAAGGAAAGATGCAACCAAACTGATTGGCAGAGCCTTCATCATGCAGCAAGATAACGACCCAAAACACACTGCCAAAACAACAAAGGAGTTCATCAGGGGCAAGAAATGGAAGGTATTAGACTGGCCAAGTCAATCTCCAGACTTAAACCCTATAGAGCATGCATTTTACCTGCTTAAGAGGAGACTGAAGGGAGGAACCCCACAAAACAAACAACAACTGAAAGAGGCTGCAGTGAAAGCCTGGGAAAGCATCAAAAAGGAAGAATGCAAAAGTTTGGTGACGTCAATGGGTCACAGACTTGCTGCAGTTATTGAAAGCAAAGGATTTGCAACTAAATATTAAGTCTTATTCACTTAAATATGTTTTAAGTATATCTGTTCCAATACTTTTGATCACATGACAAATGGGTGGATTCAAACAAAATGTGATATTTTCTTAGTTGTGCATCAGATCCTGATGTAAATACCTGGAAATAAAAGCTGAAACGTTGATCTCTAGTCTCACGTTCATTATTTGATGTCAAGCCCAAATGTTTTCAGTCTACAGCAAAAATAAAGGAATTCGCCTCACTGTTCCAATACTTTTGGAGGGCACTGTATACTCTTCAGTATCATGGGCAGTGACTGGCCATGCAGCAGTTTTGTAAGCTTTCATTGGGCGTTCTGACAAAGAACTATACAAAATTCAAACATCCTGCTTTATGCAGCTATGATGTAGAGGAGGTTCATGTTTAGATGTTTATCTATGAGAGATGCCTTAGCTGTGTCTGCGTGTCTCTGGGAGTGCAGGTGTGTGTGTCTTCAACATGGGGCCAGTTGCATAAAAATGGATGGTTACGTCCTTTTATTCGACATGCCCATTCTGTCTCCTGTTATCTGGAGCTAGCAGATACTGTATCCAAACTGGGTGTAGATTTCTTTTTTTATAATTGAGATGTGTTTTGGAGAGAAAGCAGCCATGCTCAAGTAACTGTCAATATTTTCACGGTATACCTGACTAGTGTGCTATAAGTCGGGATCCACAGCACATCGGCCTTCTCACAATGATGCCAGCCCCCCACTCTGCCTCTAACCTAGTGGCGGCAGGGAGGGGGGAGGGGGGGGACTGCACAGTCGATACTGGCCGTGCTGCGTTAGCAGCAGGCTGTCGGGTCATTTGGCTGGGGGCTCGAGGAGACGTGAGGCAGAGAGGGGAGGGGAAAGCCGCAGTCAGATATGTACATGCTGTCTGTGGTTTTTGTTGTCGGTCTCCACGCTGCTTTGTGTGCTGCCAGTGGCGTGTCTGCCGAGATAAGGCTGCAGGGAAGAGCAGCGGCTCTCTGGGAGACAATGAGACCCGCTGCCAACTGCTGTTCAGCACTGCAGCACGGCCCAATCTGCATATTTCCTAATGACGCTATCTTTATTTTCTTTGCCACGGTGTTAATCACGTAAGGAAATCTGCATTTTTCCCTGCTGCCCTGTGTCTTCACCAGGGAGATTACTGTAACAGTGGGATTCTGCAGTAATTGCAAGTTTATTTCTCTATAGGAGGGGTAGAGGAGAATTGACAATATGAACAATGTCAGCTGACACATAATGGAACGTCAAAACTCTCTGTGCCGATGTTTCTGAAGAAAAAATGATTATGTTGTCTGGGGCTTGATGCGACATGAGTTCTGGGGCATATCTTCATTAACCCAGCTCGTTCTCTTGCTCGGGCTATACATTAGGGCAAAGTTAATTATTTTCTTTTCAGAAATGCACAGTTCTTCCTATCATTGCTGTGACTGTGTTAGTCATTCTGCGGGACAGTTTGACCATAGTGTCACGAATAGGTCTGTTTAATGAAAATATTTCACATGTGAATTAATCATGAAAATGACTCTCACTGTCTAGAGGACTTTGCATATTTATGACTCTCACTGCCTCCCTTTCTCTCTCTGTCTTTCTCTGTGTCACTCTCTCCTCCCTCTCTTTTCCTCTCATTGTTTCTAATTGAGTTGGCTCAACTCTCCAAGGACAAGTGGGGCTGGAGATGTATTTCAGCCCTGTGTCAGAACGAACACGTGGTTAACTTAAACACACTGGATTAATGAAGCCAGGCACGATTACATCCCAGTGCTGTTTAATGCTGCCAATGCTGTTTCATTACCTGGAAACAGAAGGACTCTAACTTGTCTCTCTCTGTTCTGTGGTTAAACCGTCTGCTCGGTGCATAGGGACATCCACAGACACACACACACCATCTAGACAGAGTCTTTCTCAGAGCTGATGGAAGACCCTCCAGTCTGACATCTCTCTTTCTCTGGCTCTGCTCTCTCCAGGGTTCTCCATCCTACAAGCCATCATGGAGGCGGCGGTGGCCAACAACTGGCAGGTGACGGCCAGGTCAGTGGGCAGTATCACTGACGTGGCCGAATTCAAGCGCATCATCGAGGAGATGGACCGCCGCCAAGAGAAACGCTACGTCATCGACTGCGAGGTGGACCGGATCAACACCATCCTAGAACAGGTGAGGGAAGGAGAGGAGCAGGGGGAGGGCCAAGGAGCGTTGTGAGAGAATAGGGGGGAGGACTTGTTGGAGTGGCAGTCATATCTCTAGGGGATATTACAAAGTACACTCGTCACCACAAAGGAAAGATAATTAACTTGAAGAGTAGTGTTGTAGCATGTTTCCACCCTGCCCTCACGAACGCACAGCTCTGTTGTGTGTTTGTCTGTTTGCTGGGTGCTTCCTTGAAAGGCAATCAGACTCTCAGTCGGGTTCTGCTCATTGGCATTCAAATCTCTCGGTCTCTCTCACAAAATCCCACCTCAACCATTCTTAGGCACCAATGTTTTAATTATTTGTTTTTTATTACAGTCATAGTTTAATGCAGGTTTGCTTTAGTTGTAATTTACTGTCCATTGTCCTTTTGTCAATACATTTAAGAAAATCTGAGTATTTATTCTGTTACGGTTAAGCGTTAGTGGTTTTAAATAGGGTTGAGAGTATGCATTACAAATCACTTGTGAGACGTGTTAATGGCTGTAACTTTAATGGATTTTTTTTCTTCAGATTTACTACCAATAATGTGGTTGCCTAGGTTTTAATCTGGGTGTTAAAAACTGTGTGATGAAGTGGATTCTCCCAATAGATCTGCTGTTCTGTTAATGAAGTGCTTTTATTATAGAAGAATTTGTCTTTGTCCTCTTAATCTTTTTCTTTTCAAATGTGTCACACTGGGAAAAAGGCACAGGCCCTTGTCCTTAAGGGCACCACTGTGTAGACACACGCTCGCACACACGGGTTTCCATGGATATACAGTATGCACACACACAAACACACACACACTCATGCATGCAAAGACATGCACACACAAACAGAAACTGATTTGTGAGCCAAATAGATACTATACCACAGCAGTAAAAAATATATGAGTAGTAAAAGTTACTACTTTTACGACAACAACAATGTCTATTTTCAGCATAATGCAGACCGGACTGTGTCTCACACACACATACATGCTCACCGACACACACACACATACAAAAGTCTTGAATATGACGGCACTAACTGCCATAATGATTGATCGTACATCAATATGCTGCAATGCAGACTAATGAAGGGTTTAGTGATCCTGACCTTACATCCTGGAGGAAAAAAATCATCCTCCCCGTCAGCCTGCCCAGCCTCACCTCTCTCTCACATCCAGCCTCACTTCTGTCCCCACCATTCATCCAGCCTCACTTCTCTGTCACCCTCCATCCAGTTTATAGAATTACAGAACCAATTGCTATAACTTCTTACAGAATACAATTCAACATAGTTGGTGTGCTTCTGTTTGTTTTGTATCCCCTTTCATGCCAGCACAGCAAATTTCGAAGAGTTCATGAACTCTCCTGCTGTTCAATGAACCCAATGAATTTTGCTATGAGTATGCTGCCACTTGGCAGACAGGCAGGTAGGCAGAGGAAACACAAACCTGATGTCCTCCCAGCTATTCCCCCAGACATAGGAGTAAAAACCATAATAAAAAACAACATTCCGACGGAAAGAAAAAGGATAAGGAGAAAGAGTAAAATGGGACACTTCCCCTTACAAAAGAAAAATATATTGCAGTATATTGGAAAATATCATGTGATATATTAGGCAATATATTCCCATATATGGGATTTTATATTTATATTTTCCAATACATATATTAATGATACATATATTATAGTGTATCATATATGATACACTATAATATATATTCATGTAATATATTGCAATTTTACATTTAGTCATTTAGCAGACGTTCTTATCCAGAGTACAATACATTGCAAACTATGCAAATGATTGCCACTTTCAATATATTGCAATATATTGAACATGAATATATAATATATATGTTTCTTATATAGTAGTGTAATAATTGGACTAATACGCTGTTCCTATTGGTCCAGAAGACGTTCTCAAAAGTCAATAAATCCGTTTATTGACCTCCCGAATGTTCGCAGAGGTCAATAAACGTTTTTAACCAACCAGACAGTTGTTCTGTTCAGTTGTTGATATGTTGCCTTGAAGATGTAGTGACGTCACCAGTGCAAGTGCAGCTGATTGCTCTGACAACATGGCGTCTGCTCCAGATTCGACGTGTTTGATTGGGATCTTCCCACGTATTGTTGTAGTATATAAGAAACCAAATGTTTACTCCTCGACAGGTCAACAAACGCTTTGTCGCCTCGATTTGTTAAAACGATTTGTTTGTAAACCTCGACCTACGGTCTCAGTTAACCAACGTTTTAACAAATCTCGGTTTACAAAGGCGCTTGCAGACCTGTCGAGGAGTAAACATTTGCTGTTCATATTTACATTACATTTACATTTAGTTATTTAGCAGACGCTCTTATCCAGAGCGACTTACAGTAAGTACAGGGACATTCCCCCGAGGCAAGTAGGGTGAAGTGCCTTGCCCAAGGACACAACGTCATTTGGCTCAGCCGGGAATCGAACTGGCGACCTTCAGATTACTAGCCCGATTACTAGCCCGATTCCCTAACCGCTATATATGTACATATATATTGTACAATGTATGTGTACATATATGAGAACATGCACATACAATGTGTGTAATTATATGGTGATATTTACATTTAGTCATTTAGCAGACGCTCTTATCCAGAGCAACTTAAGGTAAGTTACAAAGTACAAGGACATTCCCCGAGGCAAGTAGAATGAAGTAGCCTACATTGACTAAGGACACAGCGTAATTTTAACACTGTTCGGAATTGAACCGGCAACCTTCTAATCAATTTCAGATGGAATCGCAATTCAAACAGTACCATCTGCTAACTGAAAATATGCCCCCAAAAAACGTAAATAAGATTGATATTTATTTAGGGGGAAATGGCTAATTCAAAAGAAGTTTGCTGGAAGCGGTCATTATCAGTATTTACTGATGGTGACAATGTTACATACTAACTACTTACTAACCTCGACCGTTTGGTCATGCCGGGAAATATAAAACTGAGGCTGGAACGTATCGACCTCGCTATCGCTCGGCTATGATACGGCAAAGCCGAGGTTTGATATTTCCCGGCATGACCGAACGGTCGAGGTTACTAAGTAGTTTATTATATGGCATTTTTAGCTACTTTTCATTTTGTAAACGAAAATAAATGGTACCTCTAGGCGAATTGTAGCTAGCTCTCAAGTCTTCTCATGGTGTGTTTCATGTGTTGCCTAGCAACTCATTACTTTTGATAGAAAGCGGACAACATGGTGCTGCTAAAATGGCTTTAATTTCAACTCAAGACGCACTTGTTCCGGGAGTAGAACGGAATGGTTCGCTGAACCCAACGCTAGTTTCCTGAAGGATCACAATGACTCTTGCTTAGACTGTTGCTCTTGTTGGTTAGTGGTAGCTGATTTAAACTGTTGTATTCTATTTTAGTTAATCCTATTTTTATTGCTTTCCTACAGGTACACTTGCACTTAGAGATTCATGTTGTGTAATTGTAACTTGCTTAACTACATGCTCTTATGGTTTCTTCCCCTTAGCACTTATTTTTTGGTTGTTCACAATGTGTACTTCTTGTTTTTGGCTACCCGCAATGCTTTGGGGCTATCTTGTTGTTATTTTCAGTGACCTATGCACTTTGTAAAGCTCTCTCTTGGAAGTCGCTTTGGATAAAAGCGTTTGCTAAACGAATAATTGTAAATGTAAACAAAATAACGACTCAAGTGATTCAAAGAGTCTAGTCTTCATCCTCACTTTCGATGACAAATCTTTTCAGCATCATCTGGATAGTAAAATTCCGCAGCTGACTTTTGAAGATGATGTCAGAGGGCAATAAGAATACTTATGAGACCGCGGTCAATGCGCGGCTGGCATGACTACCCATTAGCCAATCAGAAAGCTCGTACCGTCGTTGCCATATAATAAATGTACTTACGGTACGTATTATGTACATATATTTCCATAACATTTTACATATATATATAAAATAATATTCTACCATATATTAAACATACATGTGACACTATATCTTTACATATATTACCCATACATTTTCCCATATACAGCCGCATACATTATGGTGGTTATTTACAAATACATAATTGCATATATATTGGGATATATAAACACATATTATATATTCATGTTCAATATATTGCAATATATTGAAAGCGGCAATAATTTGTATATTTTGCAATGTATTGCAATGTATTACATTAACATATATTATAGTGTATAATATATGTATCATCAATATATTATCCCATGTATTTCCATATATAATTTATTGGAAAATGTTATAGAAAATAATATATTACAATATATTACGATATATTTCAAGTTATATATTGGTGAATATATTTTTCTTCCGTGAGGGAAGGCTCTGGGGATTTTGTTTGAACAACACTGTGCTGACTCTGGAGGCTGGGAGGGCGGCCATGTTGGAGAGGCTCCAAATATGTCTTTCGGCTTTCTCAGTTGAGGGTCCGCTATTCTCTCCTCAAAAACGCCAGGCTGTCTGGGGCCTGTCTTCTATGGGTCCTGTCTGTGTCTAGGACCGAGCACATGTATGTACTGTAAACCACACAGATGGGTGTGTTTTCATTGATAAAAAGTGGGAGACAGGGAAAGAAAAATAAATACATAAGGGGAGGATAGAGAGTGGATGTGAATGGAAGAGGTGAAAGCCTCTGGGAGAGACCAGGCAGGATCGGAGGGAGAGAGCATTGCCTTTAAAGACCAAAGGATGTTTGTTTGTTTGTTTAACAAATCTTTGCTGACTGAGTGAAATACTTGCAGACCATCTCTGAATGTATATATTCAATTTGATTCTGTCTCCTCTCTATGATAACTAAAACCCAACCTCGTTTACTTGAGTTTGTGCTACTGACTTACCCAAGACTCTATTTAGCAAATCGAGTGTTGACAACCTTGATGCCATCTGCAAAAGTCCCTAAGAAGGTACTGTACATGACAGGTCTGGCAAAACCCAACGAACACTGATTGATGTTTTTTTGTTTAAAGACACCTGTACAACATTTGTCTCAACAAGTCTAAAATTACCGTATATATAATGCTATAGAAAATCTTTATTTCCCAGTCAAAGATCTCAGATTACTCTGATCCTTTTAATAAAGATGTCGAGAAGGAGAGAAAGAGAATGATATGGCAAAGGAGAATTGGAGAGGAGAAAGAAGAAGGAACTGTAAGGGTGAGCGGCCATCTTGACCAAACTACGGAGAGAAGAGAGAGTGAGAGCATGATTTAAAGATGGCTAAATGAGGATTAAGAAGATGTTACCTTTTATATCAACCCTGGTACTCTGTCCTCTCTTCAAGTCAGATGATTGTCATTGAGAGAGAGATTAACATAGAAAGAGAAATAGATAAAAATAGAAAAGAGCGAGCGAGGACAGGCTTGTGGAATCCCTGGCGTGCTCCCAAAGAACAGTTACTATCCGGGTGACAGAATTAAATAGGGCTTAAGGCTTTATCATTAAAAAGGAAGTCACCTATGAACTTCCTGTACTTATGGAGGGGCTAAGAACTGCGATCTCACACTTTCTTTCATTAAGATGGTCTATTGAATTGATTCTGCCATGCAGTACACTATTCCTCCCCTTTTCTCCTCTCCCCTCTCCTCCACTCTTTCGCTCCCCTCCCCTCTCCTTCCCTCCTCCCATCCTCCTCTCCTCTATACCCTTCCATTCCTCCTCCCCTCTCATCTACTCCCCTCTCTTCCCCCTTTTCCCCTCACCTCCTTGAGAAGCAGCAGTTACATTGAATGTTTCTTTTTTGTCATATTTTCTTGCAAGCCGTAGGTACGGTAGTCCCTCCATAATCGTTTAGAGCCAATTTTCTGTATTTATACCACCAAAGGAAACCCTAGCTGTTTGTTGGAGGTGTCGAGAGCTGGCGTTCCTTCCCCCAGAGAGATCCAGTGACAAACTGCTCCACACTTTACAGGAAGGACAGATATAATGGGTTGAGTATGAGTTGGGTGTTTCGACAATGCTCAGTTTTTGGAAGAGAGCCACAACTTATTCTCTCATCCACAAGGGGATAAATCCAGCCTGTCAAGTAAAGCGGCTGAGAGAGGAGTCAGCGAAGGTAGAGAAGAGAGGGAGAGGGAAGAGGTGTAAGGAGAGAGGGAAGAGGAGATGTGTAAGGAGAGGAAAGAACAAGTGTAGAGGAGAGGTGTAAGGAGAGGAAAGAACAAGGAGTAGTGTAAGGAGAGGAGATGAGAGGAGGAGAGAAGGAAGAGGAGAGGTCTAAGGAGAGGAAAGGAGAAGAGAAAAACAGAGCGAGAGCAGAGAGCGCGGGTAAGAGGGGTGGGAGGTGGGGAAAGGAGCAGGCAGAGAGCGCCACTGTTGTCAGTTAATTAGTCAATTCCAGCAGGAATACTTAGACGGAGAGCCCTGGAGCAGAAACATGAACTGAAGCAGAGATGGAGATAGCTGGTCCCTATGTACCAGGCACACAGCTCTCTCTCCCAGCCTTCTGTCCCATCTCCTTCTGCAAAGGAATTTGGTGACGTCTTTCTGCATTGTTAAAAACTCGCTGCAAAGCCCAAAGCTTAATCAGCAAGTAACTGGTTGTTTTTATTATTTCTCTGCATATCTTCTATGTAACTGTATACTGCAACTTTAGTAGCCCACTAGTCAAGCATGTATAACATTATTAACAAATAAGAGATCAAGACGTAAACTCTAGGGAACGTCATTTTCCATGATTTTTCCATTTGCCTCTGGGGTGGGGGGGGGTTGCCTGCCTGCGTGCAGTGGAAAGGTCAGCTCTGGAGGGGAAATAGCCCAACGCTTTTTGGACATAAGGAGAAAATGTGCCACCGTAGTTTGTACATGAGGGGCATGAAGCTCCGTGAGCTGCCTGGTAGTCTAAAACAGGGTGAAGCCAAGGTCGAGGAGACTGTCTATCCACATCAGGGCTGAGAAACTTCCCGGCCAGGGGAGCAAGCTCCTTTTCTTCAGGGGACAAAAGGGGGGTGACGTGGCAAACTTCAGGATCAATGTGAACGCCAGGGTAAATTAAAATAAAAGGGACGCAGATTACAGGGAAGGGCGGGCGTGTTTCCTTCAATTTCCTTCCGTAAGTGGACAGTACGTTTGTGCACATGTATGTGGGTGCTTGTCTGTGTGTGTGCGCACGCATGCGCGTGTGTGTTCTCCACAGAAGAGAAGCGAGCAAGTACAATGGGCAGATAAATAAATCCCAGGCACTCTGTGAGTAAGAGTCTAAAGTTAATACTTAATCATGTGGGGCTGTGCTTTTGGTATAAATATCCTGTCTCCATTTCAGGGCAAAGCAGATTAGCCAGATCATATTAGCATTGTCAAGGGGCTGACGTAGGGCTGTGAACTTCTGCTCAGTCTCATTCAATGCTAAGCTTCACAACTCTCCTTATAACATACACACACACATACATCCACACAATGACGGACAAGGCAGAATTGAATTAAGCCTCCAAACTCGTGTTGTACGATACAATACTTGTGTACAACTGGCACAAAAATCAAGCCTGGGTCTCCCAAATAAATCACTTTCTAAAGCTGGTTGATTAAATGAAGAAGTGCTTGTTGTCGGCTTGAAATCAAGGCTACATAATGGCCTCCACACCATCTATGCAACAAGATACAAATATAATGTACCACAGAAATGACTATCTACCTAGTGTGTCTCTTACCACTGGCAGATAAGAGTAGCAGCTTCAGTAACAGAAGTTCTCCAGCAACTGATATGGCAGTAGGACTGCAGTCCCAGTAAGGGGCTTTGGAAGAGCAGCATGCCAGCTTCCTAGGAGCTCCAGCCAGGCTTGCTATGCCAGCAGGGTCTGTGTATCTGTCCACGACAAGAGTTGTTCTAAGAGCCGTCTGCTCTGCCTAATTAACACCATAATGGGGAAATGTTGGTGTGTGTGTTTTGGCCTGGGCGTCAGAGCTGGGGTGTTTTGGCCTCAGTTTTGCTGTGTTACTCTGTCATTAAGGCCCTGGGTTCCAAAGTTGCAGTTCCAGCCAGGGCTGTGGACTGTAGGGGGTAGAGGACAGGTTGACTGGCTCTGTCCAGGCTTGGTTCAGGTGTTAGGATACCTGGGGCTGAAACAGAGGAGACCATTGGGTGGATATGAGTGTGTGGGGTGAAGGTGTGTGTGTGTGGTGTCCAACAGTGTGTAAAAGCCAATAGTCAAGGACTTTTAATGGACAATGAGAGGTGATAATCTAAACCAGCAATTGTACCGTGTGTGTATTTTCGGAAAATAGGACGCATTTTCTATAAGCCGCACCCCACCAGAATGGGAGCTTTGTGTTTGTAAATAAGAGTATAAACCGCACTGGAATATATGCCGCACTTGTTACGGGAACAATGATACCAAGCAATGCACGAGTATAGGCGATCTTACAAAATGCCATTGTGGAACACACTTCGAAAAACGAAAGTATGTATGTTTTCTATTGTCCGGGAATTAACTAATATTTACCTTTAGATGCGAGAGTTCTAAATATTTCCGACGGTCGCCAAAGCGTAAGTTATATTTCCGAAACGATAGCTAGTTAGCTTTAGTTAGCTTCCGGGCTAAATTAGCGAGCATAATACTCGTAGCAATGCTACTACCATGCTAGTGTTACTTCTTAGCCTTCTCATTCGTACATTTCGAAGCCATACTAAAGCGTTTGTGGCATAGTTTTTGTCCTTCGCAAAATATTCAGTTGGAATGCTCGAAATCGCATATATGCTACTCTACACTGTGAGATCCACATTCGAACGATCACATATGTGCGACGCTCCTCCTTAACAGGTTAAATAGCATTCATGAAAAAAGTGTTTCTACTGTTGTTTTGTTATAAAAACGTGCTATAAGCCGCAGCACCAATAGAAAAATATAAAATCGGGGTATAAACCATGGCTTTATTTCTGAAAAATACGGTAGTTCTGTTTTGAACATGATTTTCGAAACACTAAAACTAATGAGATTAATGTAATATAATAATTTATCTGATCTCTTTTTTCGTGCTGGATACCATTACATAGATAGATCCAAGATATCCATACTATAAATACACCTCTCCATCCTCTCTCTCACTCACTCACTCACTCACAATAATCCTCCCTCCCTCTGTCTTTCTCTCTCTCTCTGTATCTCTGTCCAGACATGCTGTAGAACTACAGGCTTGGCGTAGTAAGAGTAGTACTGTGGGTGGATGGTGTTGCGTTATTTGGGGGATAGAGATATGTTGAGATCTCTGTCTCAGATTAGGTCAAGCTGACTCTCTCACTCTTCTGTGTATCCATGTCGGGATTGTGGACAGTAGATCGCATGCCTTCTGACACCGCTGTGAGTTGATAACCATGATGTCGCGGAGGCCATCAGAGAGCAGCTCAATAGGTTCTGAGGGACTGGACACATCGCCTTGGTTCGCCCTGTACTGTGTCCTTCTGAGCAGCTTGACAACTCTCCCTCCTTCCTTCACCTCAACACAGAGGCGAGGAATGGCTCCATTAGATGAATGTAAGTGCAGCGTGTCATAATCATGGAGGAAGAGGGGGGTGATGGAGCTGAGTGTGTGAGGAGAGAACAGTGTGAGACAGGAGGATGGGAGGAGACGGATGACCAGATCCCTATTGTTGTGTCTCATGCAGAGGTCATGTCCTGGCATGTCCATCTCCAGTGAGCTGGTGATGATCAGAAGCTTTTTCCTTCACATAATTACCGGAAAAAGATTGCTTACTGCGCGATGAACATAAAAAACTCCAAACCAGCAAATGGTTGAAAGAATATGAAAGAAAGTAAAGTTCTCTCCAGTATTCAGACATGTACAGCAGCTGCTTCGTGGACTGTCAGCTACGTTACTGGGCCAGTGGCCAGAAGCACTGTCAGCCATGCTGTTTGTTGACATGGACCTGGACTGTCATGTTTGCAGTACACAGATGAAAGCTGAGACATGTTTGTCAATCTCATCATGGCAACCACCCAAATCTGGCAACCTCGGGGAGAGCAGAGTGCCCGTAAATAACCGACCTGAGAGCAGCAAACAGGCCTGGGTCTGTAACAGTAAATACAACTCAGCAGAAACAGGAAACACTGGTCGTGGGACCAGCTACAGCTTGTCTGACACATAGATTTACACAGCATGATTTATGAAGAATCATGTTAGAATCCTCTGATGGACTGTTATGTAAACAAAACAAAAGAGAGTGGTAGAAGAGAATGGTAAAGGAGAGGAAGAGATGGATGGAGTTTTTAAAGAGGAAAAGTGGAGTAGAGTAGAAGAAGAGATTGAAAGCACAGCAAATGGTTGCTGAAAAGAGTGATGGAGTGATTCTGAAAACTGCATGCTATTTCAAGCCAGTGTGTGGGTTGGAACCTGCTGTTAAGATTGGAAGGTGTGAGTTTTTTTAAAAGAAATTCAGCAACACATCTACTGTACTGTAATGTTGTATGGCCTTTGAATAATTCTTTCCGTTTTCCTCAAAATACATTTTATTTCTCATTTAGCAAGGACACAAAAGCGCTATATTCTAATAGACTTCAAAGCTGTGCTTCAAATATTTTTGATAAGTGTGAACTTCTCTCTCATTATCTTATTCTCTTTCATTAACTGGCCGTTCTCTAAGTTTTCCTCCCTTGTATTGTTATACCAGTGACTCACTGGTATTGGAATTGAATAAACCCATGCAATTTACTTATTCATATTTCCAAACATTGCTAACACCCTCTCTGGAAAATCCTTGCCACTCTCACTAGAACCCCTTGCTAAACATTGCACACCCGTGTGCTAATTGCTAATGGTTAGCTCTTGGGAGATTTAGGCAGAATTGATGCCTAAGCCTATGATCTGGGGTTCTGGCCCTCATCTCCCGGCTGGCTGACCATATTGATCGTCTCCCCCACAGGTTGTGACCCTGGGGAAGAACGCCCGTGGATACCACTACGTTCTGGCTAACCTGGTGAGTAAAGATCGGCTAGGGGAGGGGCAGGATGGGTGGAGGGAGGGGGAAACAGACAGAGGGGAAGTCAACAGAAGACGGGGAATCAAACCTGAATCTGCGCCACCAGGAGGGTATGGAGTCAAGGCTGGGAAATGTGGGGTCTGAACATGAGGGGGGCATTTTTCATGTGAACCTGTTTTAATACTCCGCAGGGATTGGAGGGGTACTGTGGTAGTCTTTTGAGTCTGTTGAGCAAATAGACATCTCCCTATCACACCTTACATCACATTCATTCTCGGAAGAGAATAGATGCTTTTTGGACTTAGATACTTTTGCAGATGTGCTGGCCTTGGCAAGCGAAATGTGTGGGTGGGTGTGTACATAGAGCAACGGGTTGAGGGAGAGAGAGGGGATGAGGGAGAACAAACCTTATAATATATTCCTACATCATGAATAGAAGCTCGGTTTGGTAGACACATAGGATCAAAGCACAGATAGATCTGTCCAGCTACGTAAAGACATTCCATTGTTTTTATTTATTTGGAAAGGACAACCTATTCAAGCGTAAACAAACAAAAAAGAAATTCACCTCAGATTTTAACATTTGCTATTATTGTCTGTAATTGTTCTCACCCTATCTCATCCCAGGGATTCTCCAACGTGAGCTTGGACAAAGTGTTCATGGGCGGAGCCAACATCTCCGGGTTCCAGATTATCAACCCTGAGAACCCGGTGGTCCAGCAGTTCATGCAGCGTTGGGAGCGTCTGGACGAGAGGGAGTTCCCAGAGGCCAGGAACACCCCGCTGAAGGTACAGAGAGAGAGAGAGAGAGACAGGAATACACCTTAACAGAAGATATACAGGGAGAGAGACAGGTACACACCTTTGGTTGAGAGAGAGAGAGTGACAGGAACACAACTTTGAAGAGAGAGCGACAGAAATACCTTTGAAGGGAGAGAGAGACAGGAATTCACTTTTGAAGGTATAAAGAGAGAGACAGGAACATACCTAATGCAAGAAGAGAGAGAGAGAGAGAGAGAGAGAGAGAGAGAGAGAGAGAGAGAGAGAGAGAGACTGAATGGAAAACAGAAAGGTAGTGGGGGGCATGGACGTGAGAGAGAGATTTGGGAAAAAGAGAGCTGGGGATTTGTAAAAGAGAGAGAGATTGATTTGTGTGTCTGTATGTATGAGAGAGAGATGACGTGAAATCGGGGTTTGTAGAAAGAGAGAGAACAGATTGGATGGGCAGCAGAGCGAGAGGAAGGGACAGAGAAGAGAATGGCAAGGAAACACACCTCATCTTTTTCCTTTGAAGATTGTATCCATTCATCTCCTTTTCTCCCCCCTCCCTCAGTTGAACTCCCTTAATTATTCCTCGCCCCCACGTCACCCTCCCTTCCTCCTTACGATCAATATATTGACAGTCAGTCCAAGGCAAGGTTATGTTGTAGCCTTAATTTACATCTAATTAAACGATGATCAAGAATGAGATGGATGTGTAATGGCAGGTAATTAGATGTAGTCACGGTGTGCTGGTTAACGAATACCCTGTCCTTCCCTCAATGGCCTGGAGGTTAAGGTAAGATGGAGAGACGGGGAAAAGTGCAAGAAATACATACTATGTATTGATGCTCTCTCTCTTACTTTCTTTCTTTCACACACACTCTCTGTCGGATGTGTTCAGTATTAGTTCAGACCTGCATTTCTTGATTAAACTCATTTTTGGCAATGCTATTTCTTTGACTGACTATACTGAGTACATTGTAATAGAATGTTCCAGAAAAGACTCTCAGTCTCTCTCTCTCATTCTCTCTCTCTCCCCCTCTCTTTCTCTTCCTCTCTCCCTGTCATCTACAGTACACATCGGCCTTGAGCCACGATGCCATCCTGGTCATAGCGGAGGCGTTCAGGTATTTGCGGCGGCAGCGGGTGGATGTGTCGCGGCGTGGCAGCGCAGGGGACTGCCTGGCCAACCCTGCTGTGCCCTGGAGCCAGGGGATCGACATTGAGAGGGCTCTCAAGATGGTGAGGGTAGAGGAGAAAGGGTGGTGAGAGAGGCAAGAAAGAGGAAGAGGTTGGGGCGGCAGGATATCTATCTCCCGTTCACACTTTGTCTATCTTCTACTCTGTCTTTCCCTCTGTCTGTTTCTCTCTCTTTAGTCCAGATTCCCCTCATTACCATAAACCCACATCTCTCTTTGTGAACCGTATCAGAACAATCACTTGATTCCCTCACTCTCCTGCCTACAGCAATCCTATGGATTAGGGTGATGCGATTGTACTTGAAGGCACTTGATTTGTTTGACCAACTCTTGGGTGAACGTTTTATTTCACTGACTGCAAATGAAACCAATGGATCAAACAGTTATGTGAGGCAACTTGAGATCTGACACTGAGGGAAAAAAACTTTGGAAATACTGTTTAACCCATGTGTGCTGGCCTCTCTCCCTCTGCAGGTCACAGTCCAGGGCATGACAGGGAACATCCAGTTCGATAACTATGGACGCAGGTCCAACTACACCATCGATGTGTACGAAATGAAAGCAGGTGGGCCCAGGAAGGTAAGCGGCGTCCGGCGAGCTACAAACGACCGTCATCCATCCACTTACAGACGGAGCCGTGCTGATTGGGGTGGTAGGTCAGGGCATTACTACCACTTACTCAAGGCTCTGAGCCTTCAGTCATCCGGAATGTTTCGGTCGTCAACATAACCGGGCTAGCTAGCAGCTATCAGGTATGGGGGCTCAACTCGTTATGTTCTCCTGTCAGTGAGTTGAGATACTGCAAACTAGCTCCCTTATATCAGACTTCTGTATTTGATGAGACATGTCAAGCTGTCACTTGGATGTGTTCAGATCATCTGGAAAATCTAGAGAACAGATCTGGTGATGCAAGCTGACGAGACTCCTTCTCCCTCTCCTAGGAAGATATATAGGGCTTGGAAGGATATATTGGTCTCTGTGTGTCTGTGAAAGAGAGAGGTAGAGAGAGAAAGAGACACAGGCCCTCATTTACTAAAACATGCGCAGTTTACGCCGCGTCTGTTCTGTTTTTGCGAGTTTGGTAATAGCGCCCGCTATGCTTCCCCATTTTGAGTATTTATCAAACCTGACACTCATCAGGCAATCAGCGCATACTCCGCCCTCAAGCGCAATTATTGCGCTTCTAAAAGAACAAGGGGCCCACATATTTCTATTATGGATCTTCCTACGGGGAAAAGAAAGCGCAAGCTTAAATTTTGTGACGCGCATGAAGTAACTGCAAACCTGAACATATTACAGTGCAGAACATTTAGATGTACATTTATTCATTTAGCAGACTCTAAATTTATCTAAAGTGACTTCCAAGACAGAGCTTTACAAAAGTGCATAGATCAATGATCATAAACAACGAGAAAGCCCCCAAAACATTGCGGGTAACCAAAACGTGAAGCATACGAACATAAAGAACATCCACACCCTCGGAAAAAAATTGGCCTATGCCTTCGCCTTACTCGAATCACTGCTGCCATTGACTGAAATACATTTGTACACACAGGAAAATGCGCTCCTGGTTTACTCCTGCTTTTAAGAGGATTTAAATTTCCCCCGCAAAATAGAGGCGTGCTTTACGGGCAGTCTTTGTAAATACCGCAGAATATATAATTAGGTGCACTTTACGCGTATCCTCCCACCTTTTTGGGTGGATATGCGCAACTCGCTCATGTCATGTGGCACGCAATCTGCGATTTTACGGAAGTGCTCCCTGTTTGTTTATAGCCCACATCGGTGAAGTCAGTCTTTGCGAAAAGGCACAAACGACTTGATAAATGAGGCCCACTGTGCGAGAGAGAAATATCAGAAAAGAGAAGTGTATGAAGCCTTCCTCACTAGGTAGGCATGCTGATGTAGGCATTGGGGGGGGGGGGTGGAGAGAGAGACTGAAAAGGACAGAGATGGGGAATGAGAGCAGCAAAGAGAGGGACAGAACAAGTGAGAATGAAAGATTCGGAGAGAAGAGATGGAAAAGAGGGAGAGAGAGCGAGATGAGAGGATATAGCCTGCCCTCCAGGTGAATGTAGCACCATCCAGCGTGATGAGCTACCGATACAACTCCACCACCACTAACTGCACTCCTGCAGATAGCTCACTCAGGAAAGGAAGTTCCCTGTGTTTAAAGGATACCATCAAGAACACTTAGAGGGGCTATGGCTTTTGGAGAAATGGGGTTATTTCAGTTCCTGAGATTAAGCACAACTATGCATAACCGCTGAACTTGTATTCAAGACCCTGCCGCAACCCAAAGATCTGTGTTAGGAAACTGAAGAGTGACTGAATGACAGAGAGAGAGAGAAAAGGAGTGTGAAAATCTGAAACGGAGAGACTGGAGGAGGCTGGAGAAGATTAGCAGAGACTGGGAGGGACTGTTGCCCTGCTACCCTACACAACCCATGCCCTCACTCTCTGTCCTACCCAACACTCCCATCTCTTACAATCCCATCAGTCAGCCGCTATCCTAACCTTCACACACTAGTACATCGTTTTCCTGACCAAATATTTATCTTCAAAGACCACCACCATCTAGAGCAGGGCTAATGGTCTACCTAAATTCAATGTGGACCGCAAAACACTTCAGAGCAGCAGGTAGTTATTGTGCAGCAAACCAGTTTATCCAGTCTTTTTTTCAGATAAGCAAACAAACTCCTGGACATGGCTGGTCTTACCTTTGAAGCTGAGGACAGTGCCAGACAGTACTGGGGAGAGCAGGTGGGAGTGTGCAGAAAGGGAAACCAAAGAGATACAGGCTGATGATGATGAATTATGGAGTGTGTATGCAGTTCACAGGCCCCGGTATCAATTATTAATTGTAAAACCTGGGAAGTTGTATGTGGAGGAGAGTTTGATGTAGTCCTCTGTGTGGCACTGCACACTGGCAGGAGGAGCTGAGCATACAAACACACACTCACACACAGTACACACACTGACAAGCATCTGCACAAAGACACTGCATACATTCATGTGAAGACAACACGTTGTCGCTAATAGGCTTCGTGTTTCCACTGTGATTACAGCAGCACTATAACTGCTCTCAAATGATATCACACCAGAGATGTCCAGCAGCAGTAGAAACTGTGTAGCTGTTCCAGTGTTCTGTTTGTCCACCACCATTTTGACGGGGCGAGAGAGAGCCAGAACATCCATGGCTGTTTTAATGAGCTCACCAACGCCACTGCTTCCATGTTACAAGCCAGGATGACACAATGCCAGCACTATCTATCTGCTCTATACAGCTCATCTCAACAACCCTGTCACAGCAAACAAGCGCTGCAGCTCGACTAGCCGTGCCTGGCCCTCGTTGACACAGCCTCAATGCAGCCACTACAGCTAGCTATCGCTATTGCTACAGCTAATGTTTAGAGACAGCCCTGTCATAGTCTGTGACCAACTACCTAGCCACTTGTGCTATCAAGGGGATACGTAAAGAGGAGGAGGAGGTAGAAGAGGTGGTGGAGGTGGAGGCTGAGATGCAGACCTGACTTAAATACAGTTTTGCAAATACTTGGTGTGCAGTTGGTTTAGTGTACTCGGCACACAAAACAAAAACATAAATAAAACCAATTCAACAGTTCATGCACTGTGATAAAATCAACCACATATCAGAAACTCCCAAATGTGTTGATGAATGATGCTAGGTATTTTACCTAGGTCTCAGGGGGGAAAGCAGAGGGATGGTTGATAATGGTGTGTTTTCTCTTTGCAGATTGGCTACTGGAACGAGTTCACCAGATTTGTTAATATCATGGATCAGGTGGTCACCAACGAGTCGTCCTCTGTGGAAAACCGAACGATTGTGGTCACTACTATTATGGTACACTTTCAATGCCGTTTTAAGTGTGTCACGTATTCTGCCACTCAAGGTCATGGTGTTGATTCTTATGATTGATACATTCTGTCCTGGGTGGGTAGAAGCATCTGTTTTCTGTTGCTTTCCATCCACTCACTACATGCTGGAACAGTCCACCCTCCCTGGGGGGAGTGTTTCAACTGTACCCGTGTGGGTGTCAAAGCAGTTTGATTTTCCATACTTCAGTGGCCTGTCGTAGCAGTGACATCACAATATTGGTATACATATGGTAACCGGTTGACTCCATCAAATACAAAACCAAAATAAAACACATTCAAACGCATACGTAAGTAGACCTGTCTGTATGTCTTGTCAGTCTGTCCTCATCAAGTAAATGGTCAATGACATCCTGGGATGGATAAACTAAGCTGAGAATGACCAGGCGAGGATGATACTGCTGATGAGGATGATGAGGATGAAGATGCAAAGGCTTCTCAAGGGGCAAAACAAAATAAACAGCATTGAAAGAGGCACACAACGATGTGGCTTTGGACATCCCCTTCAATCTATTTTGTATTGCTTCTCAGAGTGTTCTGTGTTGAACTTTAGCCTCCAGTCTATGGGTTAAGCACTCACATTTAGTTTAGTCCTCTGGGTGAAAGAATCCGAAAGCATGATATGCTTCAATTGGCAATACTGTGGCCTAAAATACACAGTGGATGGCAAATACAACAATATATACCCTAAATGAGTCAGTGGGGTCTTGGAAGCATAGAAAATGGGCATTCCTCCACAATTTGACTCAATCAGCATTCCATAAAGGAGACTCTCTTCATGCCTCTTTCTCTAGTGGAAGAGGAGAGGGGGAAGGAGGTGGAGGAAGGGTTTAACAGTTTTCTAAATGAGTACTAGCATCGGTAGATAAACATTATTAAGTTTTAACTCGGGGAAACAACTTCAATTGCACCAAGAAGGGGGAGGTTGTTGGTGTGTATTTATGTGTGTGTTTGGGGAGGGGTGGATAAGTTAAACACAGAACAACCAAGGCATTGCTCTCCGTCATGCACCCCTGGCTGTGTGTGGCTGTCATGGCTTCTGTTGCTCTCTGGGAAAGCTCCTTTGTCTGGTAATGATGAGGCTCAGAGAGGAAGAGAGAGTGAAACACAGACAAGAAACAGACGAGCAACACCGCTGTTTTTTGAAAATGTACGAGAGAAATGGCACGCCCACACTCTCCCTGCTTAGTTTTTTTTTGTATTGAAGAATAGCTTTTTTTTCCTTCTTCGTTTACTTTTGACCTTTCATGTTGTCATTTTCTGTTCTTTTTGTAGAGTTAGTTTCACTCTTTGAAATAAGCTTTGATCAGCTATTTTTTTGGTTGGTTGCTTTTGGAATGACATAGTCCTGCTGCTACATTGGTGCAATGTGCTTGATTTTGATGATGATAATGACGATGATGTTGAGAATCTCCGGGCACTCTCTGATCCCTCCCGTCACTGGCGTTTACTTCATGAACCCTCGACCCCACCCACATTCCCACCCCCATACCCACCCCACTCTGTGCCACACCATGCCTGCTAAAGACACCCGGCTCCAAGTGATCCTCCCTCTGCACCCCTTCTCCTTTGTGATTGCTTCCCCTTAATAGCTCAGCATGCTCTTCCTAAATGGTACGCCCCCCCTTTCCTCTGTGTAAGGGGCCCAGGGCTGGCCTCTTAGAGGGAGCTGGGAGTCGGAGGCCTGTTGTCCACTGGTAGACACAGCTGGGTAGAAGTAGCACCCCCGGGTCTATGGGTCTGGCACTGCTGCTTTAACCCATGTATGTTCCCATGCATCTATGATGTGCCACACGTTCATGCATGCCGGCATGTACAGCTGACTTTTCTGAACTGTGTGTCTGAGAGAGAGAGAGAGACAGAGAGAGAGAGAGAGCGAGAGTGTGTGGAGTGTGGGTGTGTATAGGTGTGATGGCTTGTCTTCAAGAAAGAGTAAGAGACAGAGTATGTACGTATGCATGCGTGTGCGTGCAAATAAACCTGCATGTGTTTGAACCAACAGGAAGCTCCGTATGTGATGTACAAGAAAAACCACATGCACCTGGAGGGCAATGAAAGATACGAAGGCTACTGTGTGGACTTAGCCTCTGAGATCGCCAAGCATGTGGGCATTAAATACAAACTGTCCATAGTCATGGATGGAAAATATGGAGCCAGAGACCCAGAGACCAAGACCTGGAACGGGATGGTGGGTGAACTGGTCTATGGGGTGAGTAGCATACGACCCCCTAAAGTTAGACACCTCATTGCAATTCGATGGAGGTTTAAAAAAAATAGTCACCAGAAACTCATTACAGTGGATGTAAAACGTTTAGTGAAGTCATTAGAAAGTTGGATAGCTTGTAGCAATATCCCCGGTTGGGATATATCAGGCTACCTATTACAAGGTGGAATTTCTCAGCTAATAAGCTAATACATGGGCCTGGGCTGCGTTTCCCGATAACGATATCGGATCTTTGTTTTTAAGAGTGTTTTCTAGAAACAAAATAACGAATAATTGTTATTTCTTACGTGCGTTTCCCAAACATCCTTTTAACAAGAATGTTCGCACGTGTCTCTTAAGAACTACTTAAGACGCTTCCTGGATGCAGATGTGATTATTCTGTCGCAACTTCAAGACTTTTGTTCAATAAACTTCAAGCTAAATAATTGAGTTATCACGGTACGCAATAATTATTATTTACTGTCGGTACAGAAAACGTTGTGCATATACTATATCATAATTATCATGATCGTTTTTAATTTATATGTGGTTAAAAATAGTTTACACGATGTGCACACCTAGCAGGTGTCATGAATTTACAATCAGCGTGATGCATATGAAACACTTACATAATTTGCACACCATTTCATTAAAGGCATGTGTAGTCTTAGTTCATTGAAATATATCCCAGTTTCAGTTTAACTTCTTTAAAAATAATAGAAAATTGTAAAAAAAAATATATAAAGAGTTATCTTTTTTTAATATTGCATCCATGTATGTGTCTCTACTGAGTCTCTTTCCGTAGATGCACTTAGCGATCCAAGACTGCTCTGGAACTCTCGTTAATCTACGAGCATTTCAAGAGCCTCTTTAGCTACGATTAGGGCTGAACGATTTCGGAAAATAAGCTAATTGCGATTATTTTGACCAATATTGCAATTGACATTTAATATGCGATTATTATATGATTTATTATTCATAAATTTAGATATATACTACTGATTTCCAGTCAGCAACATAACACAAAGTCCAGAAAAATTAAGGAAAACATACTGTACCTCTTTGAAAATATTTTGGTTAATTTAAGCTAAACATCGGCTAATAACATGTGGGTTGCACTTTCTTAACTAAAGCTAGCTAGCTACCGTTTTGGGGAAAAAACTTGCGCTGTGGGCAGTAGCGGACTGGCCATCAGGAGCCCCGGGAGAAAGTGAAGAAAAAAAATCCTTGGCCTGAGCTTTTTTGTTTGGCGCGGGGGGTGGGGACTTTTCTTCAATGGTATCATTTATTATCAGGTTTTACAGCTGTATGTTAAAATTGTAACTGAGATACATAAATAATGTAAAATAAATAAATCATGTAAAATAAATACACAAATATTGATGATAATAACAAAAATACAGTAACAAGAGCTTAAAGTGCTTTAAACATTTGTAAACTGAGACTGATATGGATAGATTCACTTCCCTTCAATTATTATGCTTTGCACCATATATTTTAAAGTACTACGTCAACTTAAGTGTTAACGGTTATTAACTTTCATTACATTTAAAGTTTTTGCCTGCACAAGTTAGCGTACTACAAGATACCTCTGAACATGTCGATCATGACCTTGAATCGGTCAAACTCTGTAAAGAGTACAGAGATTCGTGCCTTCCGGGTTAAGGTTGACTTATGTTCCCATTCGGGATGCTGTGGCTTGTTCTTGTTGAAGAATTTCTACTCTGGTCTTTTCCTTAACTGTCAGTGCACATCTCCTCAGCACTTGGTTAAGAAGCCTTCTGTAGCACACACACACATCACTGTGGCTATTTTCATTGCTGATTCCTACATAAAACCTAACCACTCTAAACTAGCACATCCCTTTACATGCAATATAATACAATAAAAATGGATAACGGCAGAGACAGCACATCAATTATTCAAGTTAATTTAAGACTACAAAATGATTAGCATTACCTGTAATTGTGTTCTTCATTTGGATCCAGCACATAGTAGTAATGCACCACCAGTACATCCATGGGTTCATTTGGCCTGGTGCACACCTTCAGCATCTGAAGAAATCTGTTGCTAATTGGTCTTTGAAAGGATGGATCTGTCAGCAGGCTGGCCGGAAAGAGTCACGACAATTAGAAAAAGGGTTGACTCGGTTTTATTAGCTCGACGTCGGATCATGCCACCAATCCACAACAGAGTGGCTAGCATGAGTGAGAACTCTCTCTTGCAAGAGTGCTTGAATACAGTAGTGGACATGTTAAACATAGAATGTACAGAATTGCTTCCTTAACAGGTCTTTAGTGGTCACCACACTGATACAGTTGAACGTATAAGCCAGGTGAAGTGGTCATTTATCACATAAGCCCTAATTGGGGTGTGCCTGCCTTTCGGCGAGCACAAACCATTGTTATCTCACATATATATTATTATTATTTTTGTTTATTTTCGCACCCCTAAGGCTCAGGACTACATAGACAACGGTGGTGTCAAAAGTTTTGTCTTGGTAGCGATTGCGTTGCTTCTATTCGGATTGACGTTCCGTTGCACAGTTTAGGAGGTTACAACGTTTTTGTGGCGACAAAGTGCCTTTAGTCGACGAAGGGTAATCTGTGCTAGCTACGTCACCACGTCAACACACGTTAGCAACGACGCATGAATACAACGTGCATGGATACAACGTGATAGAGACGTTCTAGCACACAAATTGGAGCTTGGATTATGAGTGAAAAATACCACCCCAAAAAATCCCAACCATTTGGCTTTGTTGAGAAAGCGATTTAGAGTGGAGCTGAAATCTCGGATGTTTGATTTAGGTCGTCAAAGTCTTTGTAATTTGAGCGAGTGCGGGTCGCCCGTGAGACCGCCTACAGTAGTTTTTAGGCGGCAGCCATGCTACAAAGCGTCATAGTAGTATTTTTGTTGCTATTTTTATACTTCAATTTTACACGAAAAAACAGAAAGAGGGAAATTTTATGACGATATGACTATTGTAAAGACAGCCAGGTGGTGAGATTTTAATGTAGGTTGCTGTAAAACTTTGATTTGTTTGCTACGTGAGAGCCCCGTCAGCCTCCATTGACGATTGCGGCAGCAACAACAGTGTTGTCAACGAGTGTCGACAACAGTGTTGTCGATCTGCGTCTGATGAGTATTTTCTTAATTTGTACCAGGGTCAATTCTACATCCAAATGGAGAGCAGAGTTTTAAAGATATAGCGATTGTGGAGACAGCCAGCGGGTCAGCATATTTTTTTTATTTGTGTAAAACTTGTAATTTCAGTTAGACCGCGTCTTGTTTTGACGTTAGTCTCTGAGTCACAGACTCGGCTCGCCCACTGCCATTGGCACATTAGCAGTGTGTAGTAGTAGGCTACAGTACTGTCTTCAATGCCACAGCTATGGCTAAATTTTATTATGTCTTATTACACGGCTGTTCTTAATGCTGTAGAATGCTCCATTCACTTGAATGGGGCTTCCCTCTCATATTTGACCATTGCCATGCATATTGGACCGCTGTCAAGGGAAGTGGCCTTTTTGCCTCGGATTCACATCTTTCGTAGCACTCCGCAAGTTGTCCGGTAACTTTTCAACCCCAGCGTACTCTGTTGCTTAGCGACGTCAGCTGATTTGAAGCCTAAAGAATGTTCAACGTCTATGTAGTTCAACGTCTTTGGCGAACTATTTCTCTGCTGATGAACAATACGAATGGTAACAAATACATTGTAAAAAGACACACTGTGTTAAGTTATTTTTGTTCGCAAGTAGCCGAATCAGAAAGGGATTTATTCGCCATGAAAGTTTGCACAGACAAGGAATTTGCTTTGGCAGGAAGGTGCACACAATAAACATATAGGAATCTTAAATTTAGATAGCCGTGTAATAAGTAAGGGATAATGTATAGAACGCCGGTCATTATCGGGAAAATAAGCCCCGACAGGGCGAACAGCACCGGTGGCCGACATGTGCAAACGCGCTGCAAACTAAGCTGTTTTCGGGGTTGGCGTGTTTTCCTTTTAGCTGCGCGTTTCTATATTTGCAGCATGTTTATGTATTTGGTTGTGTTACTACTATTTGAATCCCAATTCCATCTGAAATACTGCCTGTGACAACTTTGTTACAGTAGCTTGTTTCAAGGGGGTATCTTGTTTCAAAGGGTGTTCTTAATGAATTACGCAATTTGAGTAGGCTAAATGCTTGAAAATATCACTAGATGGGAAAACGGACCCACCTGCAACCGACGCAAGCACACCCTACAATTTCCCCAGAAATTGTACCCTCTCTAGTTGTACATGTTTTAACTTAGTCTCCTAACTGTCTGGGCTGTGTGCGTTCCATGTCTATATTCTGCTCAGAGGCGGGCCTTGCTGTATGACCTCTTGACTTCACAGAGGCTCAAGCTTCTATGTACACAGAAAATCTGGACATCAGTCTTATCAAGCTCTTGGAGGGAAGATGGAGCAGACTGAAACTCTGAGAAAATCTCCTTCTGTTTTGGTGACTTCAATATCATAAAAGACATCAGAGCAGAAATGTTCAACTTCTGAGCTGAATGGACTCATGAGGGCCTTGGCAGCATTGGAAACCATGTGCACAGTGTCTCCAGATACATCAAGGAGGTATGGGTTCTCCTTCCTTGCCTGGGTTTCAAGGCCAGTCTTTTTTCCTGTCATGACTGCACAGTTGTCAAGGAGGATGTCACAAGCATATTCAGTATTTTATCCACATTCAATGTTGTTGCTTCATCAACATTGAGTGAGAACATGCATTTTTTTAGCTTCTCAGACAAACACTTTTTAAACTGTAATGCGATGCCATTAGTGTTCATGAAACTAGCATGTTTATTTGAAACCAACAGGCTAGTTGGAGTTTTTCTGTCTTCTGCTTGTTTCCTGCACAGTTTGACCAGTGGCTGCGAAATGGTGAATGATTAGTCATGTTCCACAATAAATGTGCACAGACGTATTTTCAGGTCGCAGACACGGTCAGTCATTGACAACGGTGTGTCCGCTGTAACAGCTTTTCCCAGCAACGTTGTTGTAAGTTTCAGTGCACGGGCAGCGGCTCTATGGCGGGGGTCTAACTCATGACGAGCAAGCACTTTCTTACCGATACTGGCATATAGCAGCTTCCTCGAGCAAAACGTGCAGAAACAAGCACCAGGTTCTTTCAGTTTCTGGCACCAACTGCCAAAAGGCTACCGTCTCTACCTTCTATCCACGCCCAGCGCCATTTATTTTTTAGTCCTTTATCAATGGGTAGGACATCACCCCCAGGCTTCATGAACTTGCGCTCCATGGTTTTAACAAAAACGTTAACGTGACGTATGGATCTCAATCACACTGTGTTGCCAGGACCCGCCCTGCTCTATGGAGGATTATAGGGGCCAAAACTAAATAAATAAATACTTGGATAAATAAATAATTATATAACACAAAGCTTAAATAAATGACACAAAATATATAAATGTTACATGTATTTGTGTGTATTTATATATATATATATGTTTACATTTTCATGTGTTTACATTTATTCATTTATACTTACATTTATTCATTTATACTTACATTTATTTATTTATACTTACATTTATTTATTTATACTTACATTTATGTATTTACACTTACATTTATCCACGGTGAAACTTCCTGCAGCAAAATAAATCTGTCGTCCCCCCGTCACCAAGTCAGGGGGCGGGTCAAAGCCTCTGATTGGTGAATGAACAGTATTACACACCAGGCAGGCTCAACCAGTCGATCAAGCTCTCTTCAAGCTAGAGGGATCCTCTATCGCCTCACTCTACAGCTGCTAGGGGTGTGCGACACTGCACGATGTGGTATAGATCCGATACCAAGGAGTAAATACAGGGCCAGTATTGCCAATACCGATACTTTGGGCTTAGAAAAGCAGTGGAGGGGCAAAGTGAGTTTGAGCGAAGTTAGACGGTGTTTGCACAACCACTATGATGTAAAGGGAGTTGTGTACTCAGTGTGGAATTAAACTTAAGTATCGATCTTATCACGCTATCAATCAGGCTATTGATACCAACGTTGGTATCGATAGTTGCCGGGTTTCCCAACCCGGCCACTGTCGGTCTTAAGATCGATATGCCCACCCCTATGCTGTATCATCTCGCTGAGGATCGTGAACACATTTTCATCGATGTCTGTGTCAGTTAGGGCCAATATCATTCCTATAATTTCAGCGAAGCTCTCAATATGATGTAAAAAAAAAAGTGAACTGGCAGGTGCCTCCATCTCTTCAGCTTCCGCCAACATTTCGACCACTGTAGCATTCAATATTTCATTCATTGAATCCGCACAAGGTGCTGCCACCTTGGAATAGTCAAAAGCAGTAGATTCAAGTTGAACCACCAATCAGAGGCTTTGACCCGCCCCCTGACTTTGTGACGGGGGGACGACAGATTTATTTTGCTGCAGAAAGTTTCACCGTGGATCAATGTAAGTATAAATACATAAATGTAAGTATAAATAAATAAATGTAAGTATAAATAAATAAATGTAAGTATAAATGAATAAATGTAAGTATAAATGAATAAATGTAAACACATGAAAACGTAAACATATATATATACACACAAATACATGTAACATTTATATATTTTGTGTCATTTATTTAAGCTTTGTGTTATGTAGTTATTCATTTATCCAAGTATTTATTTATTTAGTTTTGGCCCCTATAATCCTCCATACTGCTCTGCTTCTGATAGGCTTGTAACGTTAGTTAGAGCTTCGTTCCTCTCATGATTGGTAGGTGAAATCAAATTACTTGAAAATATTAAACCACATGCAAGTTCCCATAAAAAAATTTCCACGGCCGCACGCCGGACATCTGGCACGGTGCCGGAATACTTAAAGCCCTGATCGTTGGTGGTGTTGCCCCGTGAGGTAGCAACGTTAGCCAGGTAGGTTTTGCAAAAAGTATTGCGCAGCATCTTTTTTAAAAGCTAAATTGGCAAAGTGTCTGTAGTGTCAGGTTCTATCGAGCCTGAGGCCATCGTTCAGGTGAAGGTAAAGTGTAACGTGCAAAGTTGATCATTTGTCTGCAAACTGCATTACAAAATCTTGTTTTGTCACATTGCGATATTATCGTAAATGCAATTAATCGTTCAGCCCTTGCTACAATAGCTTCGAAACGGCCCGTAAAACTAAGATCTATTGATCAACGGATTCTACGATCAACTTAGACTTAAGATGCTTTCGGGAATTACGGGGATTCCTTTCAGTAGTGAGAAAATGTGTATGAGTATGTGATTTATAAAAAAAAATAAACTCTGAGGTTTAAGATTTAAACTTCATCATGGAAGAGTCGGCTATCACTCTAGGATAAAAAAGGATTACATCTGGAAACATTCTCAGAGCTGTTAGACAGAATCCCAGGACTTCAGTTCACATAGTCTTCCCTCTTCTCCCACAATCTAAACATACAAGGTAGGCATGTAGGTACAAATATGATGGATGAGCTTAGATATATATAGCCCACTCACTCAATTCTAATCACCCTAATCAGACCCTCCAGGAATTTGCGATGTTGCGATCGCACCAATTCACGCGAATTCAACGATTCACCGCAAATTCATTGCGACATTGCAATTTTAACCAATCACCGCAATTTTCCCGCAACTTTGATCCATCTTCGTCGTCTCCCACAACTCTCTCCAGTAAGAGTTAAATCCAGTGTTGCGCCAGAACGTGTTCATTGAACGACAGTTCATGAACTCGTTCATTGAACGAAAGTTCACTAACTTATTAATAATTTTGGTGAACTGAACGTACTGTATTACTGCCTGATGAACAATACTGTGAACGCGTTCATTCTGGTGTCTTTGAACTCTTTCACTCTTTATAATTTTGTTCAATAAGGGGCCAGATTTCTAGAGACTTCCATGCGAAAAACACACCGTTAACAGTCCTGTATCCAGGGTTGCCCAACCAGTCAATCGCTGCGTGTGCTTTCTTCTACTGTCTATGCCTGGCAAGTGTGAGAGCGCCGAAGTTGCGTAGGGGCCTGAGAGCGGTATTGCACACAGAGATAGATTTTGCTTTAATCTTTTTTGTAAAAAAAAAAGTCAATTCGAATGTAAATCCTGGTTGGATAAGGATAAAAAATTGGATATGATGAAAATTGGCATGTTGGTAACCTTATTTAGGGGACCATTTCTCAATGTTTTTTTATTCTTTGATGAATGTTTGTTAATTACTGAATTTTCAACCTATAACTCAATTAAAATTACAAAGAGGGAAATTCGCAACTTTTTATCGAAACTTTCACTTGCTCCCGCAATTTGATTGCAACAAACACCTAAAAAACACAGCAACTTTCATCGCAACTTTTTGGAAAAGCTCCCGCGAATTCAGGAATATTAGCCCGCAACTATCACAAAAAAGGCCAGCGAAATCCTGGGGGGACTGCCTAATAGATCCGCAGCATGGGAGAGGAATTGGTGAGGGTTACTAAAATGTAAAATTTATATTTATTAACAGTAGCCACAATTCGGGCTTATGACTGCCTAGGGTGCAGAGAGGCCTGGTTAGCTCATGATGTAGCTATACTGTTATTTGATACATGAAACACATTAACATCACCACTGAACACATTATAACAGGTTTATTACAGACACTGGCAGCTTCAACTTTTTAAATGGTCTTTATAACCGAAAGAAATAAACAAAAATCTACCTGGGGTTCTATGTTACTCTGTGTGGTACCACAACGTTGGCGCGCTTGTTGGAGCTCCTGAGAGAATTTCGTTACTCACTGTTCCTCAGCAACCCAGAAAGCCGTTACCTAGCAGTCTCTTCAACCCTCGGGAAGTTAGCAACAGTCCACCTGCAGCCACGCCGCTAACTCCACCTCAGCAAAACCAGCGCTACCCAGTGAAACCACTCTCAACCACAGTTCACTCCCCCACCTCAGCACCAAATCACCTGTTTCCAACTACAATCCAACTGCAAAAATGAACTAGCTCCCAACTATCAGCGTCTCTCTTCCTCCTCTCGATGTCAATCTGTCTTTTTGTTCTTCTCATTCACGCCCCCTCCCAACAAACAGTATGTTACCAACTCTGATTGGCACTGATGGCTCTTAACAAAATTGACACCTGACTGCAACCAATACAGAAGAAAAGAAAAGTCTTTAAACACCAGGGACAACTGAACCAGCCCACGTTTTTCTTTCTTCTACAGAAATACAATAGAACAAAATACATTTATAAACAATTTAGCAGGTTGCTACATATGTCTGTATATATAAATGAAGCATGGTGGGAAAGATCAGGGGGCATGCTGTTAGTGTAAGTTCAATTGAACAATGTTTACAGAGAAAACAAAACTCTGCAAGGTTTGAAAAGTATTTTTCAGTATCGTAGGATGCTGTTTGGACCTCTAAAATGGTTTCTTCTGACTTGACCTGAAGTGTGTAGTGTTATGTCTGTTTTAAAGGGCTATTATACTATTTGTTTGCTACAAATGATACTAAAAACCATAATAAAAACAGAAGCAGTGTTTTAAATGGTGAGTTTGGGAATGTGGATTATCTTCCCAATTGTAAGGCCCAGAATGCATCCAAATTTGCATTGTTGCAATAATGGTCTACAAAACTTAAAACTATGCGTTCTCACCACTGGGTTAGGATTCCAATCTCTTAAACAGCCTTATTGATATTCTCACAGAATGTGCCTTAACACATGCAAAAGATATGAAGATGTTCTGGAAGCATCCATGAAGCGAGATCTGTCAGAACTCTCCAAATCTCTCAAAAGCCTCAACTGTCCCAAATTATATATTTTTTCTATGAGGCAACCACAGCTGTACTGGGACCACATAAAAAATGCATGAGGGGTTAGCCTAGCTCATCTGTTCAATTTCCTTACCATCAGTTTGGAAGATTGCCTGGTTTGATGTCCTAACGCCACCAAATTATCCTCAAAATGGGAAAGGTCCACCCTCTCATTCCCTCCCCCTCCCTCCTCCCTCCTCATAGAGGAATCAGCTCCCATCAGGTCTTCATCAGGTGGTTTGTTTGAAGACAGGCTAGTGGGGCAAGAGTTAATGATTATATTGGCTTTGACCTTTTGACCAGTAAATTAATCAAATTTTGGTTGTCTTTTAACGGTTAGCCTTGGAGGTGCTCTTTATGGCTTTGTTTCCCAGCACCATTGATTGAGTGCTGCCTGAGACAGCTACAGGATTAAGCGGTTGTTCTGAGCTCTGCTCGCTCCCCTGTGGACGAGGTTAAAGAAACAGATGCCTTTGTTGCTTTTATTTGTGTGTGTTTTTTCTGAGTGACCTTGTTAGAAGCCTTTTCTCTCAGTGTAGCCCTATCCCCATGTTACTCTCCTAATTTATGGATTAAAAGAACAACACAATACTATACCACAAAGTGTCCTTCGCAAAACATTGCTTGCAAGAAAAAGCTGTTACATAATTAAACACGTACGCGCTCTAGCTGAAGACACAATTAATATACGAGTGATTCATTCTTTTCTTCTGTTTTATACAAAGCAACCCATCGTCCTAAATGTAAAATAACACCATTGGTTCTTGAGAGTGTGTTTTGGGAGATGTGGCTAGAAGATGAGTGATTAAAAACTGAGAACAGAGAGAGACGAGTACCATCTTGGAAGTCTAAACATATTGTAATGCAGATGCCACAGCTCTGTCTCTACAGGGCGCTGACTCTGAGCAGGCAGTGATGGAGGGTGCTGGAGAGGGTCGTTTATACAGCCGGAGGTTGTAGCTTCTCTACATGAGAACAATTCTACAGCTGCTATTTAAATCACAGGCTTTTTTTACCGTTGAACAAACTTATTTGTTCCCCTGGACAGATCTGGCTCTTTGTTAGCTAGATGTTCTGCAGTCCTATTCAGAAAGCATCACTCGTGTTGTGATATGAATTTTCCACATCAACAATAAATCTAATTTAATTAGTAATTTATATGCACATTAATTTCTGATTTATCTTGACCAAACCTTAGTCTTTAACTAATAAGACAGCAGATACATCTTCCACAAACTCCATCTTTTATTACTCAAAATACCTGCAATGTTTTGTGAATTTTTGGCATCCCCTGGGTCATTCTAGTCTGCCCCCCATGGCAATCGTGAGGACTGTTTCCAAACACAACTCAAACATCCATCTCATTTGGGTGAATTGCATCCAAGCTGCCTCAACCATCTGAACCTACCTGTCTTCCATTTCCCCTTGAGGTGTTGGATATCTTCTCTTTCCTCTCTCCATCTCTCCCTCCCTCCCTACTGCGTTTGTGGACAGATTTGTCAGCCACTATGTTCAGTACGGGAACAGCCCATTTCTAACTGTATAAATTGGAGTTGTTTTTGTTTTGCTTCTTATGTGACTAAAAGCATCCCGGGCTTTTCCTTCTCTCCCTCTCCTCGTGTGAGTTTCTTTTTTGGGGGGGTCTCTGTGAAGATGGCATAAAAAACCACTCCTGTCCTATTTGAAATATTTTTTATTCCCTTTAGTAACTATCCTCTGAGGCCACACTTCAAAAGCTTTGAAAACACAGATTATTATTTATATATATATCTATATATATTTGTTTTTTTACTGCATGTAAATGTAAGACGCTTAACTTAACAAAGTTGTTCCACAGATATGTATTTCTCCCAACAGCTGTAGGTTTACCGATCTCTGCAATGATACAAGGGTACAAGAAGACAACATATTCTTGCTTGTTACGGCAATAAAATAAACATGTGCTTTACATGTCCCTGTTTCCAGAGAGCAGATATAGCTGTTGCACCCCTCACCATCACCCTGGTGAGAGAGGAGGTGATAGACTTCTCCAAGCCCTTCATGAGTCTGGGCATCTCCATCATGATCAAGAAGCCCCAGAAGTCCAAACCTGGGGTGTTTTCCTTCCTGGACCCCCTGGCCTACGAGATCTGGATGTGCATCGTGTTTGCCTACATTGGTGTGAGCGTGGTTCTGTTCTTGGTTAGCCGGTTCAGCCCATATGAGTGGAATCTTGACGAGCAGGATGAGGCAAAAGACCCCCAGACCCCCCCGGACCCCCCCAACGACTTTGGCATCTTCAACAGCCTTTGGTTCTCTTTGGGAGCCTTCATGCAGCAGGGCTGTGATATTTCTCCAAGGTGGGTCCACTAAGAATGAAGTTTAGCATATCAGAGTACAGTACAGTAGGATTACATTGTTTATCTCTCTCCAATCAGTAAAAGGTTCACAGCACAATTAGATGTAATTAAATAACAATAAAATCTTTATGACATAAAGTGTTGGTCAAGCTATCTATTTATCTTCATCAAACTGTCTTCTCTTGCCCGTTCTGCATGTGAGACTGGGCTAGCTTTAGCATTATAGCTGTATTTAAGGGTTCATTACGTTTGCCCTTTTGTACGGAATGAGACTGCCATGGCCCGAATAGCTTGATCAATAATTGGTCAAGGCGGTCAGTGTCAGGAAACATAACAAGGCTGAGGATGACCTTCAACCTCTGGGCTCATCTTAACTGCTGATGAGTGGGCACTGATGCAGTTCTCTGGGACTTTTAATAAATTGTGTGTGACCCGTGTCTCTTTTATAATGCAGCTTGAATCAGCCAATTCTCGTAAAATCCAGTTTGACGGATTGAAGAGGGCATGTCAGAGGCCAACAGTGTTAGACAGTCAAAATAATAACCTGCGAAAAATGACAGATTACGCCCGCAGTGAATACATGCTTTTGTTGTACCTTTAACAGGGATGTCCTTGTCTCACAAACCCTCTTTCTCTGTCTTTCTCACGTTCCTCCCCAGGTCGTTGTCGGGGCGTATTGTGGGGGGTGTGTGGTGGTTCTTCACCCTCATCATCATCTCGTCCTACACGGCTAACCTGGCTGCCTTCTTGACGGTGGAGAGGATGGTGTCTCCCATAGAGAGTGCTGAGGACTTGGCTAAGCAGACTGAAATCGCTTATGGGACTCTGGACTCGGGCTCCACTAAAGAGTTCTTTAGGGTGAGTTTTCGAGCTTCTCCCTGAGGCTCAGTGTTCTTCTCTGACGGTGGGTATCAATCCCCCCTATTGTTTTTGGTTTTGCCCTGCCCTAGTGTTTCCCTGTCATTGTCGTCACCTGTCTCGTTCAGTTGTCGTTAGTTTCATTGTGTTCACCTGTGTCTTGTTTGTTTCTGTGTATTTAGGTTCCTGCTTTGTGTCCAGTCTTTGTCTTAGCATTACCCTTTGTCCCTGCGTGTACCCTGTCTGTTTCCCGTTTTGAGAATTAAACCTGTGTTCCACGCTATGCCTCGGTACTCCCCTGCATTTGGGTCCAACCCCACCTCACGTCGTGACACATTGTATAGTGACTCCATTCTCAGGAACTTCCGACCAACACATCCGGCATTTCAAGGGGTTGAATTGAGGTGTAAAGGCCCATCGCCTTTGTGAAGTGCAACTTGAAACTCGATGACATGATTATGGAATGACCGTGCTGGTGTCTGTGCGACCTTGAGGCGGGTGCGCCTGTCAGTAGGAATAGCATTAAAGACATGTCGATGTCTGAGAGGTGGTAAAAACAGAGGCCTAGTCTAAGCTCCCACATCAGCCCAGCACTCAGACGGGTCAGCCTGCAAAATATAATTAGCTGGCTGGCTGTGGAGAGGGAAATTGTACCTGATGAGGGAAAGCCCTCGGGGTCAAACCAAACGTTTGAGAAGGAATAAGCAATATGTCCATTGGCATGAGGGACTGGCTGTGCAATTAAGTCATAAATTAACCAGGGGCTTGAAAGGGAGTTTATTATCATCCCCTCTCAAGACCAGCCACAGTCTTCCAATAGGGCACTGAATGGGGGAGTTAACGGGAAAGAATAGGTGATATCATTGGTGATAGCTCAGAATCAGGTCCCTGCTGGCTGCAGAGGAATTGTATGAAATCCTCGACCCTGTGAAAAAAATTCAAGTTACAGACACAGACACATTCAAGCACAACTGACTAATATACATCCACAATGGTGGACCCTGGCCAACCCAAAGGACCCATGAATCCCTTTTTCCCATGTTAGAGATTCCCCTGCCCACTGGTGTCACAAGAAAACCTGGATCTACAATGGACAGTTGAGGCAGTATATAACAAGCATACTCTCACATGATACTGCTGCCTTTTGTATGTGTTTGTCACCAAGCTCCAGGTACTTGGTTAGTCAACTCAGCCACGCTGTGTCTAAAGGTCTGGCTGGGAGCATCAGGAGAGAAGGGAGCCTCCTTCCAGATCCCACATATTCCCTGTAATGAGTGTCCTAGTTACCGCCTAAGCCTTCAAACTGGAAATGACGTGTGAACTGCTATACCAAGGGACTTTTAATTAAAACTTGCAGAGGGGCTGACAAGCAAGAAAAGAAACACACACACTCACTGATTAATGAAGGTTCAAGCTCTATTTCAAATCTGTTTTTCAGGAAATACATTCTGCTTTAATTAGAGCCAGGTAGCAGATGGAAACGCTAAATCAGACATATGTCATTATTCCTGAAACCTTGCCTTTGATATCGGATAATTTCACCTGGGGTTAAAAAAAGGTGCCTTGCAACTGAAGCAGAACCTCATAATGCTGTACATCGCTGTTTGCTCCTGTTCAACACAGTGAGGGTGGTGCAGAAGAATAGAGAATTTCCAGAATTTCCAGACTTCTATATCTAAAAACAGTTTTCAGAGTAATCTACAGTACTGTGCAGAAGTCTTATGCTCACACACATTTGTGCAGCAGCCTAACACTTTTGCACTGTGCTGTAATAAAAGGTGACATGAAGTGTTGTCTTTCAACACATATCGTTCTTAACAATTCAAAAACCACTGTCACGCGAAACATATTCTTTTAAAGAAAATTATATCAAAAACAAGCTAATTTTACAGTTGAAAAGCTCCAACATCTCTCTCCCACACCAAATAGGACAGCTGGCGTGGGATCCTGCGCTGGTGTGCCCAGTGGAGAGCTGTGGGGCTCCGGGCTCTTGGCACCATGTCGGTACCCACTGTTGGCTGCTCTTCCCTGGAATGACTCTGGGCCCTCCCTCTCCAGACTGCTGCCTGTTTACCTCTCCTACCTGCAGGGACTCTTCACAGGGACAGAAACAGACAGACATACAGACAGGAACATAAGCAGGCAGGCAGACAGACAGACAGAGAGAGAGAGAAAGAGAGAAAGAAGGAGGGAGAGAGAGAGAAAGGAGGAGCTGCAAGCTTTGAGTAGTTTCTTCTATGTTCTTCCTCAACGTAACAAAGCCTCAACATCAAAATCCATCATTTCAGCCCTCTCCATCGCCTTAATTTCATCCATGCCGTCTGTAGAACGTTTACATTGATTAATCGAGAATAATTAGCTGCAATCTCTTGATATATTAAGCATGACCTTTGCATTGACATGGAAGCTGAATCCCTTGCAACGGTAATAATTGTGGTAGTAGAGATACAGCAGGATGATGTGTAAACACCCGTGGGGGTTGCCTGGAGACTAACACTGCCCAACAAAGTCCGGCCCCTGCCAAATGCCCCATGAAACAACAAAGTATCAGTCAGTGAACCACAAATGGAAATGCATTCCATGTTTTATTTGTATTTTTTTGGCTCATACTTTTTATCTAGGACCACAGGAGCATGGAATCCTGAAGGCATAGAAGCGTGAGCAGGGCGCCTCCTATGGCAGGTTGTGCATGCATGAGTAGAAACAACAGCTTGAGCTCAGTCACCACTGCTCTTAACCCAGCGTGAACATCAATTTCACGTCCCAGCTACTGTGCTCCAGACACTATAGCTGATGCATGGCGATATATAAGAAAGGGGGATTGTATGACACGTAAAGTGGATTTGTTCTCTTGCATAATAACGAGACCTTTGAGAAGTATGAGTGAGTACGTTGTGTAAGGAAAGCCAGTGAATCTACAGATGCAGTTTTGAACCAAAGGAGATGTTCGGGAAGGTTACTGTGGAGATGTATAGACTGTATCAGAACATTGAGAACCAGTGTTGAGTTCAAGGTGTTCCAGGGTACAGAGGGACTCTCAGAAAGATTAGAGAATGTTTGCATAAAGGCAGGGGCTGACAGAAGAGCTGACAGGCAGAAGGTAGATAGAGGTACCCACTAAAGGGGAAACAGCTCCTCTCAGTGGAGCCACATCCAACAGCCGATCAGCACCAATGAGAGACGGGGAGGCAGAGCTCGATTGGATTCCCGCATCCAACCTCAAACACTTCCTCCATTGGTATTCTGAGCTGTGACAAGTGCAGCTTTTCACTGACAGTTACATGTCCCCCCTGGAGGCACTAACTTTTATTTCTGCATACATGAGATACAGGAAGTCCTAGCAGGAAGTACGAATTGAACCTGAAGAAGAAAAAAAATTACATGTACCATCCTGAATCTAAGTGAAAGAAAAGTTGAAGTGGGGAGAAGAAGTGCTGCTGGCTGTTTGAGAATGGGCTTTCAAATAGACCTCCATCACTGATCTGAGAGACTGAGGCTGGAGAGAGAGAGAGAGAGAGCAACAGAGTAAGAGAAAAAGTGAAAGAGTGAAAGAGGAAGATGAAAGTATCTTATAATGCCAGCGGATGTGGACACACGGAATGCATTTTCGTCCGGTTGGTGGACTGCAGAGCTTCCCAGGAAAAGCTCCCTAGCTCTTAATCAATACAGATTAAGTGGCCATTTAGAATGAAGAGGGCAATTCCTTTTGACTTTGAGCTTTAATCATGCGTCCTTCCCCAGACATTTTAATGGCCACTTCAGTGGGTTTTATAAAATCAACAACAACAACAGCTAAAAAGGGGACTTGCACTCCAATGTTAAAGCTTCAAAGGATACTTTATTAATGACCTTTGGAAAATACACAGACAGACAACCACACACACACACTTCATAAATACACACAAACTGTCTGTCCACACTGCTAATTGCATCATGTCCCTCAGAAGAATACTAGTTTAGCTGTCAGCCTCACAACTAGCCTCTCATCTTCACACAGGTGTGTGTATGAATAGTGTGTATGTGTATCGTTCTGGTTACGTGTGTGTTTGTGTATGTATTTTCAGTGAGTGTGTGTATGTTTTTGTCACAGTTAGACTGACTGTTCCAGGGTCAACTTTAAAACCCCCTCATCCCTCCATACTGTCCCTCCTCCTCCAACAACATTATCCGTACAATGACACCAGAGGTCACCCTGGGGTCAACAATGTGGCTTTTAACTAATCGGAACACATGGAACCTCAAATCAACTGTGTATGTGGTGGGGGGGAGGGGGCACTCTCAGAGCTCTGACACTGGATCTAACTGCTCGACAACAGCCAGTCACCAGACATGAGAGTGATGTGTGAACCCATGTCATTAGCTTTGTCAGGGGAAGGTACATTTAATAGAATTCTACCTCAAATCCTAAACTGACTTAAGAGAGGTTGATTAAACCTAATGACAAATTAATAAGTGTGCTTCATAGGACTGTTCTTGATTGTAAGACCTGAGGTCCAGACACCCCACCCATGATCGGGGGCTTCAGCACAGCTACAAACAGCGCTGGTTATCCAGTCATCGTAGAAAACGGTTGTGACCCACTCTCCCTTTATTTTAATTGACTTCAAGAGACCACTTAGATTGCATTATGTTTCTGCAATGAAATTGCCATTGTTTAAATAGGCCTCATGTATAGAGCTACATTTAAAGCTGGACATAATTGCTCAACAAACGTTCGTTTCATTACCAATGATGGACCTTTCCATTTATTATTCTATAATTGAATTTTAAATGACTTCTTCATGGCCGGATGTGAATGATTACAGTCTGGAGGGGATTGAAGCACCGGACGTAACTTTCAACTGGCCTCAGTTTGCGTTCATTATAGTAATGCATTGTCCACAATTCATTCTTTTTAAACTTCTAATTTCTCTCTCCTCCTTCATTGCTTTCCTTCTTCACTGTGAATGTTTCAGCGGAGACTGGAGCAGATGTAGAATGAGCCTATCTGGGGTTTGGTGGCATTTCATCTGTACTTTGATATTGATGAATGGACTTCATAAAGCAGTGAGACAGCACTCACTGTCCACTGTAATCAATGACGGAATCCATTATTTTTTCTGGTCATTGAAGGAGGGGACTTTCTCTTTTTTCCCCTCCCCTCTCTCTTTCTCGCTCACTCTCTCCACTCTCTCTTAATCCTATTTCCCTCCCCCTCGACATACACTCTCTCTCTTTCACTGCCTAGCAGATGAGTCCTAAGTCTGTGGGGAAATTGTCCTCCAGCACAAATGACGTCCTTCCAGAGCAGTTTGGCACATGCAAATGAAACACATTTACAGGATCGTAAAAAAAAGAAGATGGAGCTTCTGAAAGCAGCCCACCCCCCATCCCAGGTGCATTAGCGTTAAACCAGAGTGGTCAACACCTCTCCCTCCCCCCAACACACACACACGCCCATCCCGGAGGTAAAGCCTTTTCTCATCAACACAAAGGACATTCATCACGTAGACTTTTTAATTTGTGTTATGTAGCCGTCTCCTCCCATGTCCAGTCCTCCACTGATGGGCCCAGATGGATGGTTCTCAACAAATTGTTCTGGATCATGGGTAGAAAGCCAGCAGAGCGGTTCTGTCAAGCCAAGGGTAATGTTTTTGTTTATAAAAGGCGATGTGCCGGGGGAGGTTACATGCAGTACAGCTGCAGGGGGAAAGTGTTTTAATTGATGGGTTTCTCTGCTACTAAAAGGATATGGGGTTAGAAAAAACATTGTGTGTGTGTGTGCAGGCCTGCCGATAGGGGGGGACAAACGGGTCTGTTGTCCTGGGCCCAGGGAAGGGGGGGGGGGGGGGGGGGCAGAACTGGAGGACAGGAAGAGTAAGGGAAAAGGAGAGATCTGGGCACGGGGGGGGGGGGCCTTCTAAGATTCTCGTCCGGGGCCAAGGCAAGACTGTCAGCTGGCCTGTGTGTGTGTGTTTGTGTATTGTAACATATGCTATGTTGTGACGACTCACCATAATGAACCCCCAAAGTGTTTTCAATCTGCAAAATGTCTGTTTCATATGAGCCTTTTATTTAACTTTGTAGTGTTCATCTTGAATGTATGACATTGACAATATGTTGATTCAGCAGATATCCCTTCAGGCAAATCGGAGGTCCTAAGTGGTTTAAGTGAACGTGTTTCTGCCCCTACAGGTAGAACCCCAGGTGACAGTCTCTGTTACACACCTGAAACAAAGCCTCTTATTGATGTTGCCATATCAACAGCTTGTGCATGCTCTGACCCCATTGGCTGCTGGCAGTGCACAATAAATCCTTTTTGAACCAATTGGCTGTTGGCAGAAGGCCCGCCTCCCTTTGGTCCTCTTGCTCCAAGCTGAACACATCCTGACTCATGTGTACTGGGCTTCTGCTCTCATCTGTACACACCTAACTGACCCGAACCAGGATCCATCTGGCCAAACTGGGAAACAAGGACGCCAAAATAAATCTAGCTGTGTTGAATAATTTAATTGATGCTAATCATAGATAGTGTTCCGCTCCGGTCCCCTCCTCCTGGATTCCAAAGACTAGCTTAGTCTGCCCCTCAGGGGAACACACACACTCTCTCTCCCTCTCGCTCTCTTCCACTCTCTCTCTCAATTTCTCTTTCACTCTCTGTGACTCTTTCTCTCACTCCCGTTCACTGTCTCACTTTCTCTTTTCCTTTCTCACTCTCTCTTTGTCTTTCTCACACACGCTAATTCTCAAACACGTTCTCTCTCATGGTCTCTTTCTCAGTCCAAATGAACTTAACTAACAAAACACAATTCTCATTCAGCACTATCTGTTGTCATTAGTATCCTAAAGTATATACTACATCATATATACTACATCAACACCAATACACTATAGACCATAAATGTAATTTTCCTGATGTGAAAATGGATTGCGTGAGTTCTTATATTTCATGATTCCGCGCAGGCCCAGAAAGTTTTCAGGAGCCTTCCAGCAATATTCTCTTGAAGTATTAAAAGATATCACACCGCTTTACATGATATCTATAAATACTTCACAATGTCCCCCGGCATCCTGAATTAAATCTTTGAGGCCGGGATCATCATGAAGTATAAAAACATTAACTAGATCCATTGTACCGACATCCATTTTTTATGTCTAAACTACTTTCTGCCTCTTCCCCCTCTCTTCCCCTGACTGCACAGCGATCCAAAATAGCAGTGTATGAGAAAATGTGGTCGTACATGAAATCAGCCGAGCCGTCCGTGTTCGCTAAGACCACGCCAGACGGCGTTGCCCGGGTCAGGAAGTCAAAGGGCAAGTTCGCCTTTCTCCTCGAGTCCACCATGAACGAGTACATCGAGCAGCGCAAGCCCTGCGACACCATGAAGGTGGGAGGGAACCTGGACTCCAAGGGCTATGGTGTGGCGACGCCCAAAGGCTCAGCATTAAGGTGGGTGGGATAATATAACAATATCCTCCATGTTGTTGTAGTATTCCACCTACCCTGATGTCTCCCTGTTACCACATCCTTTCCTTTTATCTCTTGTGTTGTTTGTGGAAGCCTGGAGGTAACATTTCTTTTTTTCTGTTTTAGGAAACCAAGGTTGATTAATCGTAATCAGTATTGTTTTAATGTTATATATTTAGTTCACAAGGTCCCCAAGTCCCCAATACATATACTATACAGCTATATACAGTACCAGTCAACAGTTTGGACACATTTAAAATGTGTCCAAACTGTTGACTGGTACTGTATATGTATTGTGTGAGAGAGACTTTTGTTCTATGACAGTAGATTATTCTAATCCAAGGGTTAAAATAACAAGCAATTATTTTTTTATTTTTCTTTACCTTTTCTCTTTCCCTCTTTCTCTTTCGATCTTCCCCTCTGTCCTGCCTGTGCCGTACGTCCTGCCTGTCGTGTTGTCACTTTTAATTTAACAGTTCAATGGTTTTTCAATTTAGCCTTTAAAAGCTGCGCTGTCACTTGTGACGGATCTTAATTGCATGGTGTTTGTTGTTGTTGTTACTTTCCTTCTCAATGACAAGTGTCCGCATCCTACACACTTCAGTTCTCAGCGACGTAACCCTTCATGCCACTTGTCCGAAATCTCTAACACTTTCTTTGTTGTTTTAAGACTTCCTTACCCTTATATATACATTCAATTCTTAAACAATTTGTCCTTCCCTAAACCTTTCTGATAACAGATTCTCTTATTAATATTATTATAACCCGCAAGAACTAGTGGTAGTAGTCTCCCTGCCCCATATCAAGAACAATTATATAATGTGATCACTATTATTATATTATCTCGATTACTTCTGCTAGAACTACTACTATTATGATTAACGTTATTATTACCATGCATTAGATTTCTCACGGACCTGTGCATTTTCTTACAAGTTATGTTTTATCGTTTCAAGAAATGCTGTTAACCTGGCAGTTTTAAAACTGAATGAGCAAGGCCTGTTGGACAAATTGAAAAACAAATGGTGGTACGACAAGGGCGAGTGCGGCAGCGGGGGAGGTGACTCCAAGGTCAGCTGTGATGTCACCACGATCGGGTACCATAGTGCAGAGTAATCGGCAAGGCTGTTACTACTACTACTCTTACCACAACCCTATTTAAAAGTCTCCCAAGTAAAACCTGCCGCTGCTGGACTCAAGCAGTGAGACAGATGTTGACAATAAAATAATACATCTGACCAGGCTATTTACAACTCAACTCGATCCACAGAACCCTGACTTGACTAGAAGAACAGGCAGATAATTTGATTGACTTGTTATAATTAGCAGTAGAGATTATGTAATGTTATATTTAGAAGGTTCTAAAAACGGTCATTCTATTAGTGCGATGGGAAAATGATGACACTTGGTATCTTAGAATTATGCCAAGCAAGAACCTTCACATTTTCCGCTCACAGAAGGACATGAGGATGCACTGGAGGATAAAGATCATTTTTTCCTGCTGTGTGACAAAGAGGTGCAGACCTAGTTATTTTACTGAAGAGGAACTGGATGCTTATCTGAGCCAGGGACATGTGACATTTGCCTGCCCGGCAGTGGTAGAAGACGGAGATGAAATTAACTCTGGCTTTGACTTCTGTGGGGCACCTATCCTGGCAGGTGTATTGGCTTTTATTGATATTGCGTAGAAACTGTTTGAAGTGAGTTAGAGCTGGAGTCATAGCAAATAAATATGGCTATTTGCAGCCTTCATTTTGTCTGTAACTCGAATGTTTATAAAAACAAGACATTGAGTTGTCAGAGAACCCATTTTTCTCCTGAAGGAAATGTTTTGTTTTCAAATGAGGAATTGTGCTGTATTTTGTGTATTTACTTATGTTATATTATCATCAGATTTGGATGATTCAGATAGGTTCCTAGACGTCTTTTTAGATGCTGTATCGACATCCTTAAAGTGTCAGTACCAATATGGTGCAACTAGTCAGTAGGTCTTCTTGTGGTATTAATCATTCTTGAGGAGAATTATTGCGTAAATATTAGGTTATGTGAGAGTTTTGGTGAGAACAATCTTAATTTTATTTAAAGATCAATTACGACGAGATGGATATGGACATTGTGGTGCAGGTCTGGTTGTTGCTTCTTAGACAAACTACAAGATTTAGGGCCAAAATGGAAGACATCTTATAAAAACCTCAAAATGGCTGCTCTGCTACAATTCTCATAGAGGCGAGGCAAACAGCGGAGTCTTGAGGGGACTAAGCATTGCAGGCAAACGTGAGAACTCTAATATAAAAAATGAGAAGAAAACACAACAACAAGGGGTTCAATTGGTGTTTTTACTTGATGATTTGTAACAGAAAGATATGTCCTTCTCATTGTGTGCAATATTATATTATTCTCTCCAATTTAACCGTTGATTGCAAGTTAAACAACCATGATGCCCCAGCAGTGACCCTGCAACCAACATTACGACTGTCAGGTTAGATCATGTTCCTGTGCTTCTCCACTGTTCCTGAAGACAAATAGCCCACCCATTACTGGATCTAATGGTGCGAAGTGTGCACCTTCCTTTGAACCATGAAGGCTTTGGTGGAGCATCACTTAGACTGTGCTTGGTGGAGCATTTTGTGTGCTATTTTACAAGAGGAATACAAGCACATAAAATACTTTCACAGTTAAGGTTAATTTAATGACAAATTACTCTCATGACGCAGGCATCAATTTAGGTCTGCTAATTGGCTTGCCCATATATGAGCGGCAGAAGATTGAAGACATACTGGATGTCGTAGCACCATGAAATCATGGGGTTATCAAGTATAGCCTCAAATGGTCAGGTCACACTGGTGTTGAAACTAGAAGTGTCATGAGGCTGAAGTGATGCCTTACCAAAGAACTGTTGTTTCTATTGACCGAACCACTTCTATTGACTCCCGCAACAGGCACTCACTCTGCACTCCTGTTTTCATATTGGTAGCAAACTTTATATAATCTATGCCTTTACTGTGCAATGCTAACATTGGTGCGTGTTCTATAGTCACAAAGCCTAGTTGAGTATGAGGATGGTACGATTGTCTCTCTGTCTTACTGTGTGCTGCCGTCTATTTATGTTGACACACAGGTACGTACTGTATGTTTCCTGAGATCTTGTTGTTGGATTTCTCACCATGCTTCCCTTAAGGGGTGTAGCTAAGACTCTTGCATGGTTGAATAAATACTGTGGAAAGCCAATCAAATTGAAATAATCTTGGAACCAAAAGATATGTAAATCCCATGGCCACTGACACAGTAATTCTATCAGTTGGGGTTGGTAGGGCTATTTTTTTCCCTGGAGAGGAAATTTGATTACCTTCTTTAAAACCGGCCGGGGGCAAACTTGTTTCAACCTCTTACCTAGCTGGCCCCCATCATCTATTACCTCACCCCCCCCCCCCCCCGCATCATCCTCTGTTTCCCCCTCAGGCACCAACAAACTGCTGCCTGGATTGAGTTTCAAGCACAAAGCATGTTAACAGATAATTGCATTGTTAATCAATGTCTCCCTGCACCAACACAATGCCCTGGTCTTAACAGTTTGCTTATCGGTGGCAGGCTATGAGGGGTTTTGAGTACAGCACTGTTATCTTCTCCCAGTGCATAATTAATATATCCCCCCTTGGAGGGACATTGTTCACTAGCAGTAGGAAGGTCTCTCATCGATACAGTGCTCTCTTATCAGAAAACTCTTCTTTTCTATCCAGAAGCACCAAGACAATAAGCCTAATGAGAATGTGCTTACAGGTGTGGAAAAGGGAACACATTGGGACTTCTCTACTCTGGTTGTTTTTTGTGAAATCGCGCTACGTATGTGTCAACTGTGACTGTGGCCAATTCAAAGTTACGTAAAAATGCTCTCATTGCTAAGTTGGACCAGCATGTCCTCTTGGCCAGGTGATAGATTACTTGAATGGAGATGAGGTGGTTTACAAGGATGCTGTAGTGGTGTAATCTCCTTGCCCAGTGTAAGAGTGTGCATGGATGTGTCAACTTTTACTAAGCAGTACGACAATTTAGTTGCTGTACATTTAGGACTTATTTTAGCTAAAAGCAAATACTGAGGTTTTGTGTCTTTATCAAGAACGGGGTTTTTGTTGGGTCCAGTCCTAGTCAGATGAGTCACTGTCACCTAAGTAAGTCCCCTCTTAACAATTATGTATTTGGCTTGTTTGAAAAGACCAGCAGAGTGCACCTGCTGGTCACCGTGTTAACAGTGCCTGCCGATTACTCAAAGCGATATGGGTAGGTCCTGGCTTCTAGAGTAGGGGGACAAAGGTAATAGATAGAATGCTTTTTCTCTGTGATGTTGACATAGCCAGGTGCCCTGCTGTATCGCTTTGTGAAGTATGAACTAGCTTAAAAGTTGAATAACATAAAATAACATAATATAATGTTATTTATGTTATTTCCCTCGTGAAGAACTCCGGTAAACCTTGCAGTATTGAAACTCAGTGAACAAGGCATCTTAGACAAGCTGAAAAACAAATGGTGGTACGATAAGGGTGAATGTGGAACCAAGGACTCTGGAAGTAAGGTCAGTCGCTGCAGGTCTTTTGTACTGATTCCAACTTGCATTTTGACGTACTGTTCATATGCAAAGACAGGACTACTAGATCATCTAATACTCCCGTTTTCCTGTGTATTTAGGAGTCAAAATTCAGCCACATAACTGTAACTCTATGAAACAAGTGGCTTGTATTGATTAAGCACTGTTTCCCCAAATCCAAAAGCTCTTTTTAATATTATTATATACATCTTATTTTGCCATAAAGTATGAAATTATGCCATTCTAATTAAATAATTTTTAACTGAATCTGTAATGATAAAGATGTAGTATGGGGAAATTGTAAAAGTGCAAAAACAGTATTTTCTGTTGATTAGTTAAACTACAATAGTTGTTATGCTATATGAAGTGTTCATTTTCACATTTGACATTCATGACATCCTAACCATTATGCTGCTGTTGATATTTACCGAACTTTCTAATTAAAATTTGATTTATTTGCGTTTTTACTAGTTTGCATGTAGATGTGTCTATTAGATTATTTAACCTCCTGTGGTGTAGTAAACAAACAAAGCTTCTTATTGTGATGAGTTGTCTTGATTCATCTTCAGAGAGCTGTTAAAACACTCCGGGGTGTTGAAGTCTGTCTTTGTCACGAGTTGCATTAAGGACTTCTTGTTTTCCACACCACATGAAGTTAAGGAATGTAAATAAGACAACTATTTTAACCCTCTGAGCTACAGACCAGTGTTTGTCTCCTCGAGGAACCGCATAAAAGCTACTGATGCCATATAAATCCTCTTCAAAACTCATAGGGTTAAATTGCAAATGGTATACACTCACACATTTTTTTATTGTTATGTTTGGTAAGTAAGCAGCAGCAAAATGGTTTGGGTTCTCATGTTTTTTTTTAAAACCTGCTTTTTCATTTTTGATATGCAGTAGATCATCAATATATTATGAATTTGGCTGTACAATGTCAATTATGACAGGGAAGTTATATGTACATGTCAATATTTCTAGGGGATTTTCAAGACAGGCTTGTTCCAGAAGGATTGACCTCTGCGTCACTGGTCACAGGAAGTAGCTTTTACTTAGGGTAGAAAGGGCTCTACATTCGACACTTTTGACCCTTTGCCTCTCCCTCTGGAGAATGGTGTGACTACGGTTTGTCTGAGGTTCCTCACAACTTTGTGACCACCGTAGAAAGACCTCCACAACTAGGACTTCTGGAGTCAACCTGTAGTATTTCCCTAACCTTTAGTATTCACCCCAAAACAATTTGCCTTTAGGATACATAAGATCTGCTAGTTATACTGACAGAGAAGGTTTCCCATTAAGATATCAAGGAGGGTTTGTCTTATCTTATTATTTCTAAGTGCAAGTATAGCATGCGTTATAAATAGAAATGACTTGATTGGATTTTATTCAGGTTTTTAGAGGTCAGGTTGTGCTATACTTCCGTCTCTCCACTGCAATCCTCTAACTGTGATCTTTGGTCTTCTCAGGACAAGACTAGTGCTCTGAGCCTCAGCAATGTGGCTGGAGTCTTCTATATCCTGGTTGGAGGGCTGGGGCTGGCCATGATGGTGGCCCTAATAGAGTTTTGTTACAAATCAAGGGCCGAAACCAAGCGGCTGAAACTGGCAAAGAATGCCCAGAACTTTAAGCCTACTCCTACAACCAACACCCAGAACTTTGCCACATACAGAGAGGGCTACAACGTCTATGGAACAGAGAGTGTGAAAATATAAGGGTAGGAAACACTTAAAGTGGCCTGCTGAGGGAAATAAGCTTTTACCGAATGGTACGCAATTGAGAGTATAACTGAAATGACATAGCAACCTTCTTGTGTACTTTTCTAACATCTAACCACTGAAATAGTACACTTTTGTTGCACACAACTAACACAGTGTGCTCAGTGAATCTGTGAAATAAAATAGAGACAAAGGATTAAACTGGAATGGTGAGATATCTCAGATGACTATTGTTAAAGGCCCCATAATTATAAGGATTTGCCTATGATTATGGTGATATATATTTAATAATATTTCCTTTTGTCATGTTTGCAAAATTATCAGTTACAGTAAATTGAGATAAAGTTAACACATGGCATCATAACACCCAATAATAAGCATTGCATCTGTGTGCTTTTTCTCTAATTACGCAGGTCTGAAGAGTGATACTCACTTATCCTTGCCCGGCTTTGACAAACCCATGATACAACAAAATCCCTAAAAGAGGAAGGGTGTTATCCTCTTCCCGGCCTATCCTAACTGGTCGGACACGGCACGATAATCTGCAGCGATGACACGGCAGGACTAGTCTTGTGAAGATTTGCATTGGTTCCCTTCAGTGCCTTATACGAACACCAGAGTCTGAACAATGCAACTCATCAGAAGCCCTTTTTATTTTGTTGTTTGTTTTTGCCTGAAACTCACATGGAAAAGAGTGATCATACACTGTAATCTGTTTATAACAGTATTTATCATAAATGTGTGGATGATGAAAAGACGATGAAAGAGAGATAGAGAAGTAAAGCCATCACTTGCAACCTAAGCACATTTGGAAGTGCCGAACCAGAAGACGAATCTAAAAGGACAAGCGATAAATTGGTTTTCTGCCCAGAAAATGTGATCAGATTAGCCTTCATTCTCCTTCTGATTAAATATTTTCACTGGTTAAATGTGTTTGACAATAGGTTTATTATGTCCTCTTCAAAGCAATGTATTAAAGTCTGTTAGGAGACTGTTTTTGTATTGTTGTAAAATACTGGCAGTAATATTGTTATTGTTATAAAGTACAGGGGAATCTTATTGTAACTGATAATTTGTTGATAGGACTGCTGTTAGACAGAGGTATTGTTGTTGAGTTGTTCTTTTAAGCTCTGGTGCTGCTGAGAATCTGAAAACATAATATGGTACAAAGTCTTGTGAAAGAGATCATAGGATGCAACAATTGGCTTCACATAAACTGGAACAAGCCACTTTTTGCACTTCCAATACTGCCGTCAGTTTTATGTTGTTTGTTTGTTTGTTTGTTTGTTTTAAAGGGTTGATACTCTCTGCAAAGCAAGCAGGTTTTCCCTCTAGGTAAACAATAAGTTTGTGATTTAAGATGTGTAAAATATGGAAGGTTTTCATAAGACTTCTGTACATGAAATTAAACCAAACAACAAGCAGAATTTAAATTTAGATTAACTGCAATCCAATAACAGGATAACAGTAATGGCTTTTAAATGGTAGTATTTTGAATTACCTTGGCATTTTGTTAAACAATTGCACATTTTACAATGAGCTGTTATTTGCTTTGATTTTTCTTTCATAAGCATTATAGTGTTTGATGAATTTACTTGGTAAATGAAAATTATAACATGAATAAATATAATTATGGAAAATAGATTTTTACAAGGTTATTACAGGGAGTGTATTGAAAGCTTAGCACATTTCCATATTGCTGTAACAACTCCTTTTCTCTAAAAAGACTGTGATTCCATAGGTTTTAGGAAGACCATAAAAATCACATAAAAGAAAGATAGTTTTATACAAAAAAAAACTGAAGAAAAAGGGAAGGAGAGAAAACTGAATTGTAAAGAAACGTTGTACATTTACCGAAAGGCAATGTATTTATGTGAAGGTTTGACACAACTGAGTGATCTTTTTTTTTGAAGTTTTTATAAAGAAATTGCATGTGTAATTGGTTATTGCTTAAGAAGCTTTACTTCTCACGTCAGATTAGGTATGCAGTAGGAAGGCAACCCTTGGTTAGGATCTTTGGTCAGCCAAATTACCTTTTTTTGTAAAACCTCACCTCAGCTGAGAGAAATTCACCAAGCATCTTAGTAGAGTAAAAGAAATGCATGTGTGAGACTAATTAATTAACCCTCGTTGGTGAGGGGCTGTACAGAGAATTTTAATACATTTTGTAAATAAACGTGTATAGAAGACAAGATGTGTCTGTTTTTAATTGTATACTATTATATGTACCTATTGTATCCTGGCCTACGTATCACAATTGAGGCACATAAAAAATATATATACAAATAATGAAAGTACATGCACATGCTCCTAATTCTGCTACTTGAAAGATTCGGCAGCATTCCGTCAAACAAACACATCCATGAAAACATTTTTCCCAGAGTAGTATCATGTATGCCAAGAAACACCTCCACTGCTAACAGACTGAGAAGGAGTTTTTCATCTAATGGTCTGATATTGAACTGTTGGATAGGAGAAGAGCCAGCTTTGGATCGATGGATCGCACCATCTTCTCTTTCCCTCTCTCTCCCCCCCCCCTGCTCTCTCTCTCTCTCTCTCTGCCTCTCTTTATCCATTGATTGGGAGTTTCATCGATGTCTTCATTTTCAGCCATCTGATACTGATCTTTTTTCTCAATCACACACAGAAGTTCTCTCTCTACCTATTTCAATTTTTTCTTTGATATATCAATTATGTATTATTTCAACCACTAACTGCTTACAAAAATCTAGCACAAAGAAAAACAGGCCAGTGTGGCCATTATCAACCATGATAACCAGCCATGACACTGTGCCAAAGCATCGTGGGAACATCCCAGAATTCACAAAATCAGTTTATCATCAATATCTCAAAGGTATTAATCAACATTATTTTCACATATGGACACAAAGGCATGAGAACAGAATATCAGGTTATGTTTATAAACTATGTTTATCCACATATTTTCATACACATCTTGGTTCTTTCCTGAAGCCCGTCCATTCTGTATGTGTAGTTTGAGTGCATTGAGCTGCATCTTCATTGTGCGGTTAAACTCCCCGCCCCAGTCACACAGCTTGTTGTTGCTTAGATAGAAACACTCTCCTGGATCACAAAACATGGCAGCAAACAAACAGTTTTTGTTTGGTGTGTTTGCACAATGAATGTGTGTCATTATGGTTTTATCCTTTGTTCTGTTCCAACTGAGCATTCCCTGCTATGGCTATGGAAAACACAGAACATAGCATATTTGTCAAAGCATAAAAAGGATGTTGTTTTGTATTGTTTTGTTGTCTTTTTTGTCAATCTAGTGTGTCCCCTCGTCTTCCTTTTCTTTCTCTGTCACACCTGGACAGGGGTCAAGGGGCTGGAGGCCTGTGGCTGAGGGGCCAGATCAGCAGAGCATTCTAGACATGCGTGTAGGACTCTGGGAGCCTTAAATGGAATTAGTTCAGTTCAGCGAAGGAAAGGAAATTGCCTTTTTATCTACCCGAATCTGCCAAGTTTACATTAATAACCTGTGTGTGTGTGCAGGGTGGGGGGGGGGGGGGGGGGGGGGGGGGGGGGGGGGGGGGGGGGAGAGAGAAAGAAAAAGAACATAGAGAGAAGTCAATGGTCAGACACAGACACAAAATATAGTGTCAGGTCAAAATTAACATTACTTACTGATTACTGTAAGAGAAACACAGTTCACACGCATGCGCACACACACACACACACGCACTGCAGGCATGTGCTGAACTGAGTGATGAGATCTTGTTTTGACATGTCTCTCAGGGCTGCTTGTGCTTCTGACAGCAGTGCCGATACAAGGTAGGCCTTGCCACAGGAGGGTTATCAGGAGACACTTTTATGCACCTGTGTGGGTCTGTCTCTTTGTCTGCTTCAAACTGTGTGTGCATGTGTGTGTGTGTGTGTATGAGTGCATGACAGAGAGAGAGAGAGAGAGAGAGAGAGAGATAACTCATGGAATGTGAGCAGGAGGTGCCACAGGAAGAGTACTTTGATTGCCGGAGAGGAGATTTTTGGTTTACTACCCCCTCCTCTCTTCTCTCTCCCCTCCTTTTCACCTCCGCTTCTTCCATCTTGTCCTCTTCCCCATAGCTCTCTCTCCGAGGATGAAATAATAAAATCAGATTCCAACTCATTTGTTCCTTTTTGCTTCTTCCACTGATTTAGCAGCTGACTCATATCCTGGCTGGCTGTACGAGTGGGCCAGGAGAGAAGAAGAAACCAAGCAAATCAAACCTGCTCTTGACAATGAGGTGTAGACCTTTACTTGGACAAGTTCACTAAGCATTCGTTATCTGCTTTTTCAACACAGCGCTTAGCCAGCTGACTGGGGTAACCACAACAGTCTTTTCAAACCTGCCTTGTAATGGCGTAGTACAACTGATCTCAGAAAAAAAACATTTTCCTTTTTGTAAATACTGTATAACTGATTCTGAATATAGATTAGTTCTTTGTTTCCTTCTAACAAATTCAAAAAATCTTAGTACGTAGCATGAGTCTGATGAACATGAATGAATATGAAGACCCATTTATTTTTACGTCTTAATTTATCACCAACTAAATGCACAATTCCACTCACCAATGGCATGTGTGTGTGTGTGTGTGTGTGTAGGAGGGATGAGCGACCTCACACTAGCAAATCAATGTTTTCCTCCTAATACACAGCAGTTACAGATCGCTGCCTGTGTTCTCCTGAATCTGACATACCTTTACAGCACAGACCCCATTTTTTCATCTTTTTCTAAATGTGACGGCATGAAAAAATAAAGTGGGAATGAGTCAAACTGGGGTTATCAGCCCTGCTCATTACCGTGAGATAGGCACTGCAGAGCAGTCACATCGAAGTGTATCTCTTTGAACGAGAAGTACAGTCACCGCCATGTCTCCTGAAGATAATTAGCAGTATGAAGGTAAAGGAGACTAGGTTTTCCAACTCTGGTATGTAAAACTGCCTCTAAACTCTTTTGAGCTTGCATCAAAAGTTCAAATACTTTTTACTTTAAATAGCATGTAATGCACACACACCCACACACCCTGTCTCCTAATGACAGCAAAAGAGACAGAGTACTTGTACGGTCTGTTGGAGTCTCCAGCAACATCCATCTCTCTATCTCTCTATCCTCTTCATCATCTTCACTTCTTCATCTTCTCCTACTCTTCCTTTTTTTCTGCCTCCCTTCCACCCTCTCCTTTACCTATCCTCTTTCCAACCACCCCATCATATCTAAAACACAACCACCCACTGGTTTTAAACGTGTGTTTTTGAAAGGGGAAATCATTCCAACTGACTAATGGCACCACAGTTACCTGATATGATAGACAGGACAGCATAACGTTAATGCTCACACACGTTTACCCCCATTATCCTCCTCATATGAACTGTATCACTATAATGACCTAATATCACAGAGGACACAAAATCCCATGTAAATCCAGATTGGTAAACCTTGGCAGCAGCCTCAAGGACTCTTCAAAATTCAGTAGGATTGCTTTTTTTTCTCAAGTGGAGCCATCAGCATATTTTCAAATACACTGTCATCTCCTTCATTGACCATAACAGCAGAAACACTTCATCCTCCCTACTGCCTGACGGGTTGCTATTCAACTGGGACTGGCTCAATGGAAAAGCAGACGCTTGCAAGAAGCTCTCACCAAATCACAACCTGAAGACCGGCACGCCGACCCCTGAGAGAGAGCGTTGAGAAAGTAAGAGGAGAATAGAGCAAGAGAGTGGGTGAGATGGATTGAGCGAGAAATGCAGAAAAAAGATAGAGAGAGGCCTGGAGAGAAAGAGAGAGAGATGGGGGTAACAATGAAATGGAGAGAGCAGAGAGAAGGAGAGAGACAGACCAGCGGGAGAGATATTGTTGCTCAGAAATTGCATTACAGCAATGTGTAATACAGCAATAGTAATAGGTTTGGGGAATACATTTTCTCTGAATGTTGGAGAAACACCCTCAAAAAGAGCTAGACGCTTATTTCACTGCTGTCTGAACATTCAAAATGCTATCAGGAAAGATTGACAAGGTTTTTTTCTATCACTGCCAATTTACATGTTCATCTTCTTCTATGAATGCCAAGTAACATAGTCATATGTATTTAGGTAAAACTTTCAGTCCTTACACTTGTAAGATGGCATAGCAACTGGTGAATTAACTAAATTAATGGGCACTACCTACCTGTCGTATAGTCCATGATATAATCCACAACGAAAAAAAGGTATATCCCAAAATCAGACAAATGAAACAGTAATCCACGGCAGCAGTGTTCTAACCTACTTCAGTTCACATGTGCTCATGAGAATCCATGACAGAGTGAATGAGGAGGGCCTTCCTGTCCTTAAATAGGAAGTCAGTGACAGGTGAAAGGTGAAAGGGGTGTCCTAAGATATGCGTAGCCCTCTGGAGGAGCGGCGGACATGCACAGATATGACACTACACAGCAAGGAAAAGGTGCTAGACGTCTGAGTGAGATTCTTTTGCAGTCATTAACTCATGATATCTATGGCCTTTTGGAAGTAATGGAGAGAAAGAACCTTCAAAGAAAATAATCCCTTGAAAGAGTTGCTTTACACCTCCAAATTTATGGGACTAGACGCAATTGTCTTCTAATAGCCATGTACTGGCGAGAGGGTTACTTTCAAGTCATCTCCTTCTGAAATAGCTCAATTTAATAGAATACTAACGCAACACTAGCCCGCAACGCTGTTCAATTTGATTACACAGTTCATAGAGACCTCTGACTTTGATAAAGGTTTGATTTATTTTGTCGCGAGCTTGAAATAATAACTCTTTTAAAACTGCAGCCTCCAGGCCCCAACTTTAATAACATTATGGGAGAGATGAGAGTGGTGCATCACCCAGGCGGGTGACTCCGCACAGAGATGAGCGTCCTCGATCTGACACTGTGAGCAAAAGTGGTCTTGTCTTGGGTTACAAACAAATTCTTTGGTTGTCCCTGTGGGAGATGAAGCCCCCCAAAATTACAGCATTAGTTTGTTCTTGGCAGTACATTTCATTGAAGAAATGTTTCTAGATGGAACCTTTGTTTAATTAAATGGCTTTACTTGGGACAAAATAAGGGTTCTTGGAGAAGATGCTGTCACAAGGATAACATAGAAACCGTCCAAGGTTTTAGCAACATCTTTATTAATGGTGTTCAGTACAGCCAATAGTGTTCGACGATTTGAAAATGTCACTGCTGAAGCACCTAACATGAGGCAGCTGGGGCAGTTTGTGTAGTCATGCTGGCAGGCTTCTCCATCATCCCATGAGCTGACCTTGGATTTGTCTTGTAAGTCATACATGCTCTCTAATAAAAGACTCCATTATTGACTGAGGATGGTGGTGAACGCTGCCGCTGTTCAGCTAAGTAAATAACATCCTAATATTGCTAATTAACTTGAGCTCATGCAGAGTCCATAAAAATAAACCTGAAAGAACACAAACACAGAGGTTGCATTTTACAAGCGGCCACATTAATGTAGATTAACAACGGGGAAAGAATGAGGGCGACGTTATAGAGTTGATCATTAAGAAGGCTTGCATTCTCCTGGGCACGGATGCCCCATGAAAAGTAAATGGAATGAAGATTGTGCTGTGTGTGAATTATTTAGATGTGGTGGGCAGAGGCCTTTCAGGTGCTGCATGTTTAATGAGCGTGTGGGCAGGAGACAGAACGGACACACAACCTGCAATTACGTATATAGGACCACTGGGCAACCACTTGAAAGCTACTTTACGATCAAGATAAAGGGAGAGACAGGTAACCGTCAAAATGAAGGTATTTATCTTTCAGTTAGAAGGCATTTTATTACACTTCGTTCAACAGAAAAGAAGAACCCAATAAGAAGAAAAGGAGCTTGAGGGAGAAAAGAGGGAACAATGGACCACTGTTTGTCATCCAACCATCAGAAACTGCCAATCAGGTCACATCTGGACCCTTACTTTTCATCTTATATCACATACAGTAGTAAGGTGTGACAATCATCAAGAAAAAGCTTCATCCAGCAACTCAAGGCTTTAGCAAATTGATTCCTTCAACACACGACATATTCACAGCTTGGACAGCAAGTACTTAGCTATCCTTGCCATACTTCCTACAACGGAGTGTGTTTCCTGTTTCCTTCTCGTGTTCCCATTGGAAACCATGTTATTCAACTTCAAACTACTGTTAGCCAGGACCTCTGAAACACAGGTGATCTTTTCCTCTTTCCTTCTGGAGAACTTCATTGGCCATTTCACACAAGATGTTTGGTTTGTAATTTGTCTTTTCACATTCAAGGTGATTGAGGATAAGTAATGGTATTCATTAGAGCACTAATAAGAGGCTTTACAGATGCATCAACCTTATCATGCCTCCACATCTATGCAGGGAAGGAACATACAGAGGTTTCATGGGGGCTGACAAACTGCTGCTCGCATGCTCCCTCTTCTTCCTCCATCTGCCCAGTCTTTCCTAGCCTCTCTTTGTCTCTTTGCAACCCACCACCCTGGTCTCCTCAGCATCTGCGCCTCACTTGTACCACCCCCTCTTACTTCGCACCAGCCCCAGAAAGCCCTGACCAGGCCCAGGAGGCGGCTGCCCCCCCTCACCCCCCACGCTCTCACGGAGCTCCAGTGTTCTGACCCCCAGGCGGCACAGCATGAAGTTTATTCAACAGCGTGGCTCTGAGCTCGGGTAGGGCTGTGTGCTCACTGCCTCTAGCAGACTCCTCACCAGGAGGACAAAGAACAGAAGCCTGGCAGGTTAGGAGAGAAGCAGAGTGGTCTTGTAGAACAGCCAAGGACTATGTGGTTGGCTCGTTCATGAGTGGGGAATCAGTTTGATATGATGGGAGGGAATGACCAAGAAAGTCTGACTAACTTTGAAATGTGCATGCCCTTACAGACAATTACATATTGACATATTAGATGTTTCCTCAATCATCGACACCTCCTTAACCACTGAGACTGTCTGGAGACAGTGCTGGCAATTTCATGATTTGTTCTATTAGTCTAGGTTAGTTGTGACACAGCCTGGAGCTTCCACCATAGCCTCGTATATTGCTGAAAAATGCTGTGGTAGACGTTTTGTTTCACGTTTTGTCTCAATGAGAGGCACGTTTTGTGTCATTCGGAAAGTCTCTGTACAGTATTTTAGTAGAATAATATTTTACCAAAATGAAAATTGTCTCTGATAATATATGTGGATGCGTAGTCATTTCTGTATACAAACTCTGAAACGGGTTTCAGAGGTGTGCAGGAACTCCAATGAAGTTAATACCAAATCAACTACTGTTACCAAAGTCTTCATCACTTGCATTACAGGCATGGGCATCACAGGCACGGACACTGCTCTGTAGTGTAAGTGAGGAGAACAAGCTAGATGTTGTCTGGTGCATCTAACTTACAAACGTACTTACTGGTACATCTAACTAACAAACAAAAAAGCAAACACAAACATCTAAAAGAAAAAACAAGAGAGTGACTTTGCAGAGCTGGATTTTGACTGAGAGTTATCACAGTTTATACTCCAGCGACAAAGATAAAGTTTCTGGACATACTGGCTCCTCTTGTAGATTGGTGAGTAAAACAACTGCTATTTGGCCACCACTCTGTATTAGTGTTCTGGCCTGTTTTAAAGTTATGCTTTTTTTGTTATATGAACTGATATAACTGTATAGACCGAACAATTACATTATTGTGGGTATGCACAATCTTGGTGACTATTTCGACATTGTAAACGGGTGTTCTAACCAAACTTATTTGGACCCCTAACAAAGACAATGACTCTCACTCTGATATTTGGGAGCAAATTCCAAGGAAGCTCCTTTCCTTTATCAGAACACCAATGGCTCCTCCTCTTACCCCCCAGTGTCAACAACACCCCCTCCTGTTAGTATCTGGTACCATCTCAACACCCAGCCAGGTTCTGCAGGTGGGGCAGTTTTTGACAGGTTCTGGAAAATCCAACCTCTTTCCTCCAGCATCGTCGAGGCCTGCAGGATTTATTGTCAGTCAGCAAGAAACCTGTCAGAGAATGAAAGTCTGATGGTCTCAAAAGCTAAGATTGGCCTAAAACAGAATGTCACACTGTAAATCATTCGGTGGGGATAACCTCTGCAGGCTTGCTGCTGTGAAGGAGAGTAAGGAGCAAACAAGAGCTGCTGAACTGTCAGACGTGCTGGTAGCCTACGACAGTGTTCTCGGCAAGACAAGGAAAGACAAGACGAGACGTTCTTCTACTATTTGTTGACGTTGCAGCTCTGAATGCCTTTATCCTTAAGCAGCGGGTGGCTAAGAACAGGGGCATATTACACAGCTTGCCTTCAGAGAGCTACTCATTCAAGAGCTTGCTGACTTTTGGAGCATCTTCTACTCCCGACAGCATCTTTGCCCACCTGCCAGAGATAATCGCTGCAGACCTGGATGAGCGTGAGAAGAAACGCCGTTGCGTTTTGTGCTATATGAAGTTCCCGATAACTGGCACCACTTGTTCTGTCACCCTGTGCTTAACACCAAACAGGAAGTGCTATGGAACTTGGCACAAGAAGGCTGTTTAGAGGACATCATGCCAGGGTCATGGCCTGCTTCACAATTCCCTTTGTACCCAACAATAAACTGTGGAACAACCAATCAGACCACATCTTGATCCTTATCAACATATACTGCAACAGCAAGTCACACAATGTGGTGTGAGAACCATCAAGCAAAGATCCCGTCCAGCAACTCCAGTCTTTAGCATATGAGAGGTGGGGGCTGGGGTGTCTCCCTGCCTACATAAAAGCTATAGTGCGCTGGGCATCTAGTTACGTTTCACTACAATTGCCTTTGCTATTGATTTATCTGAAGGTATATTTTTGTTTTATCATACTATCATGTAAGATTACACTGAGTTAGTTGGATTGATATGATTAACAGATCATAAACATAGGCTTTGAACTAAGACAAGTTGGGCCTCTGAGTTAATATTTTAGTAGGGTTTCCCATGCTCCGGGCTTCGCTGTAGCATCTGGGGGTCGGTTTTCTGTACTTTCATTGTGGTTCACCCCATAGCCTTAGTAAAGGTTAAACTGCTGTTTAGTGAACATGCTTGCACTACGATCAATATTTAGTCTTCCAGTTGTGGATGAGCAAACCAACGTTTTATATGATTTGATATCTATGTTACATACTCCCCTACTGATTTTATGTCCATGGAAGGTAGGGGAATGTGACCCCATTGTAACACACACACTAGTCCTGGTTTAGAAGGGGTAAGTAATCATTGGACCAGGGAGGGGACTGGAATGGACCGGATAGGGAATCGGAACCTGACAGTTTGAGGGAGGGAAAAACAAAATTAAGACATCATACAGACCAAAAACAGGACATAATGTATGGTGACATAATCTCATTCCAGTTTTTTTTTAATTGCTCAAGCACAATTTTGAAAACAGGGCCCGGTTTTTCAAACCCCTTCACACAATTAGCACAACACTACACCAAAGTAGCACAACACCTTAGATCATTTGCAAAATGGAACACTTGTCAAAACTATACAATGTCTTATAAAAACCTTATTTTGTTGTCTTAACATATACCCAACCATCATATGGTCTGATTCTATTTGAAGCAGAATCAGACCATTTACACAGAGAAAGTGTAAACATTTATTCACTTACACCACATGACACCAATTGTGTAGACTAATGAAAATATGTATTTATTTTCATGTCCTCAAGTCAGTCAATACTGAACCTTTTAACAAAACATTTTCCAGTTTTCATACAGTATTACTGAACATACCATTGTACTATAAGCTTACAGCAATACTGTAACATAAATTACACGAATATTAATAAAAAAAACGAATCTCTCCGCCTAGCTGGATCCGGCCACAGGGCCTCGTCAATGTCACAGGTTATGTTTTTATTTGCCAGGCACTCTTGGAGTGACAAATCCACCCTTGTATGGATGCTGCTTCAATTTGATCACAACCTTCATCCATAGCTTGAATGAGGGCCATCTGGAAATAGGGCCGGAGATCATAAACCTTCCACCGCCATGCTGAGAAGAACTCATCGATGGGGTTTAGGAAGGGGGAGTATGGTGGAAGGTATTGAACTGTAAAATGTGGGTGTTGATGAAACCAGTTTTGAACCGAGCAAAACAATGGAAAGCTACACTGTCTCAGACGACAATGTATTGCATCTGGTCCCTTTGGTTTGCTGCTGTGATAATATTGTGTAATCTGTCTTAAAGTAAAATGTAAGAATGAGGTCTGTGTTGTAAGGGCCCAAGTTACCCCCACGTTGACCTTGTACAATGACAATAGCCCTATGGCCAATTATGTTTCTTCCCCTTCTTCTCACTGTTGTCAGGTTAAATCCAGCTTCAAATAAACTCATGCGGGACGTTCTCCGCATCCATTTGCAAAACTCTCTGAAATACAGCAAAAGATCACATTGTGTAAATCAATTTACTGTAGGTCTGCTATACAATAAAATTACATGTAGAGTAAAAAGGTTATGTGTGCAGCACACAATACTACAGCCGGTGAACAAAACATACCACCACATATTCATGCAGCAGGACTTTCACCCTGTCTGAATTTCTCTCAAATGGCACTTGTTTCATCAGAACTTGATGTTTTTTAAGGATACATGCTATTGTTGACATAGAGGCCTGTTGGACATTATTGAAAATGTGGTGATCATTGACAATATGGGCTTGAATTTCTGTAAGTCTGATTGCATTATTGGCCAGAACTAGATTTATGATCTCTCTCTCTCTTGATCCTGTGTGAATTGATCCCACCTTGGTGTTCTCGACATTCAATCCTATGTTGGCCAAACAAAATACATGTAGCTTACTGTAAAATTATCCAGGAATAGATACCAAAACTTAATATAGTATATGCAGTAAGCTATGGATTTTCTGTTGACCGAAGATAAGTTTCTCACCTGTGCTCTTGACGAAATGTCCGAACAATTGATGCCACCGTGTACATGCTTACGTTAGGCTGGACTCACAGTCCAGCCTCCCTCAGTGTTAGTCTGTGGTTTATTACATGGTCCACAATTGTAGCACACATTTCGTTACACAGATTTGGTTGTGTATGTCCTACCCCTCCTCCAGGTCTTCCTCTTCCTCTCCCTCTTCCTTAGCCTCTTCCTTTGTTTTCTTCGGATTCCACCTCTCATCCGCACTCTCCCTCTTCCACTGAAATCATCAATTTTTTGGGAAGACAGGTGAACTCACCTGTTGCCTTTTTATTAGGGATGCACCGAATCCAGGATTCGTTTTCAGATTTGGACAAATAATGGGCTTTTTGACAGGGTTCAGTTTTGGCCCCAAAAAATTCCACCAAACCCAAACCCTACGCTCTAACTACACGCGCTACGCTGGTCGACATAATGACGCCGCTGTTGATTATGGGAAGGTGTTTACGTAGGTGAACCATTCAATGCAGTAGGCTGAGAGAAAGCGAAAATGGAACTTGTGTGCAGAAAAGTGTTGTATGGCAGAACTTTCAGTCAAAAGAAGGCGATTCAAGTCGAGCTACATGTTTAATTTGCAATGCCGATTTGTCTCATTGTGGCAAGGACCCTAAACAATACATAACATTTCCCTTTAAAACATTTGCATATGAAACATCCGAAAGAAATTCAAGAAATCTAAAAGGCTAATATTTGGGATATTGATTGAATCTTGAGATGTAAACATGTTGAGGGTAAACAGGAATATGATAATTGTCAAAATAGTTTTTCTCACTTGTCTTCCTGGCATAATGTTGCCTATTCTTTTTTTTTACAGTAAAACAATAAAATACAAATACATTGCTTTGGACGTTGTTACCAGTTTTTCTTGATTGCTTTGACCTGTTTAAAGAAACTGGGATCCACTCGGTTTTCATGATCACTGTCTCAGCAGAGCAGAGGACACCTCTTGCAAATGTGTTAACACTTTCTCATTGGATTGACACATTTTCCCCACCCTTTTGCAGAACAGTTAACACAGATATCATTCAAGCAGTCCAAACTTCATTGTTTTAGCTATGGTAACCAAACAGAAACCAGCTGTTCCTAACTTTTGGAAACTACCTCCATCAGCATGAAAGCACTGAAGCACCTGTTTGACTCTCCTTCACACAAATCTTCAATTAGTAATCAGTCTGCAGGCCTTAAAAAGTGCAGAGTCTGTGTTGTTCTTTGCCAACATGGATGAAAGAGGTCTAAGGCAGGTGAGAGTGAGAGGAAGAGGTAGAGGGGTCAGAGGAAGAGGAGTCCGAGTGCGAGGTGGAGGTAGAGTTGGAAGGGCTCAGGTTCTGATGACATTCGAGCAACTGTTATTGATCATGTTATCAATCATTGGCTTTCACTTAGAGAGGCTGGACAAGAAGTCCAACCTGTTCTGAACAGAAGCACTGTTGCATCCATGTGCTGCCATCTCCAATGATGGTGTCCTATGCAATATCCCCATTATTGGCCCATACAACACCGAGCGCCTCATAACATTCCTGGATGCACTTCATGACAGGCTGATCCCACCTGAGGAGAGAGGGCTGTTGAGGCCTGGCATGCCACTCTTCGTCATCATCTGAGACAATGTGGCGTTCCACCACTCTCGCCTTGTCAATGAGTGGTTTGCAGTACACCCTCGGATGATGATGCAGTTCCTTCCAGCATATACCCCATTTTTGAATCCCATAGAGGAGTTCTTCAGTGCTTAGAGGTGGAAGGTTTATGATCACTGTCCCTATGAGCAGATGCCCTTGCTGAATGCAATGACTGCAGCTGCTCAAGAAATAGGTGCAGAGAAATGTCAAGGTTGGATAAGGCTTGCAAGAAGATTTTTCCCTCGGTGCATTGCAAGAGAAGATATTGAATGTGATGTGGATGAGGCCATGTGGCCCCATCTTCAAGACAGAAGAGACTGAGTATCAATAGTGTCTATTTCTTATACTCTACAGCAATACATATTTATACTTTACTCTAATAGATTTTATTTTGTGTAATATTTTCAGTATTTCAGTTTTCAGCCACAGTTTGAAAATAAGAATCAATGGAATCAATAAAATTTGCATCAAAACATTTCAGATTCTGGATCCAATTCTTTGCAAGAAGGCAAATTTGACAACAAATGTCACTGGCATGAAAGCTACGTATTCTAATGGGCTACAATGACAACCAATGGTGCACTGATTTGCACTGAGTGCTGTATTTCATATGTTGTTGTTCACTGTGTAATGGTTGATTGGAAGAGCTCATACACATGTTTGCAAGTTGTGGTGTTTGAAGGCAAAATTTGCTTTTGTTGCATATTTTAAATCTTTTGGCACGGTTAGAGCCCTTTGCAAACAAAATGTGACATTTTGACCATGAGTGCTACGGTTTCGGGCTGTGTGTTAACTGTTTTGAAAATGTGAGTTTGAGTTGACTGCTGCATCAAAGCAAACAAGAAAAACTGTAACTTCATTACAGTAATTTGTTTACTGTGTTACTGGACTGAGGATGGGAGTTGGATTCGGTATTCGGTTTTGGATTCGGCAGAGTCTTAACCAGTGGATTCGGTATTCGGCCAAACCCCAAAAATCTGGATTAGGTGCATCCCTACTTTTTATAGTGCTTAAACCTGTTTGAGGTGTGTCTACAATTAAGCACCAGTGAGTGTGTACACCTAGTGGCTGTGTTTAACCAAATGGTTAAAGGGTGTGTTCATTTGAAAGTCTTTGCTTTGAAATTGCAAGGAAATGACCATGATCAATTTCTGTGTCAAATGTATACAAGTGTGTATAGTGTTTTGGAAATCACTGTGTGTAATGTTTTGCAAAAAGCGTGAAGCTGACAATGTGCTTACAATTGTGCAAATCTAGGTTGGTGTTTTGATCCTTGTGTAAGGTTTTGGTAATTGTGGGAAAGTTTAAATTTTGGTGCATAAGCAATTGAAAGAAACTGTAAATCCTCTGTGGCTTCTCATGTCATCTTTGTCTTCGGTTTGATCGAACACACTGCTGCCAAACAATGGACAATAACTAAGGTTGTCTTCCTTTGTTTTTATTCTTGTAACAACTTTGCATTTATTTTAACACCTACAATATTGCTACAGTATCGGTGACTATAGCGACATGGGCCATAATCTCAGATCCTGAACTACAAGCATTACAGTATTTGAAAATTCAGAAAATCACATTTAAGCCCTGAATCTGTCTTAACCAAGTCCAACTCAATCACAGCACACCTTAAATAACATTTACGTAAGCAACTGGAAAAAACTGAACTGTATACTGTGAACACTACAGTAACAACAGCTCCAAATGCAATTGCTGTATAATGTAAATACAAAATAAATCGCCTCTAAGAAGGACAATTACAGTATTTGTGAGTTTTATGATTTACTTCATGTCAAAGTCATGAGGTGGAACATATCTAAAATTCAGGGACACGTTATAGTCAATGGTTCATGAACACCTTTTTATAATAGTGTTTTCTATTCCTCCTAGCAGTGTGTAAAAGGTATTCAGAATGAATTTATTTGAGGGCTTTGAGTGTATTTTGAATGCAAAGTTTGGTTTCTACGACAGATAATACAGTTTTGACTACTGTGATTTTTGGTCAAAAGTCAAGGGTTTGGCAAAACAGTGTAAGTATGAATATATGTGTTTAGAGTTTGGAGAAAACACAGTACACATTCAAGAAATGTCTCAATGCAATTGAGAAAAACTGTAGTTATCCTCACAGTTGAGTGGAATGTCCCTTTAGTGCGGAATTATTTCAGTTTAGAACAGCTATGTAACGTTTGAGCCATTCTGCACTAAAATTGTAGTTGCTAACCCAGTGACATGATTCTTTAGTTGCGAAATTACCAAATTAACTTTTACCACTTTAGATGGTTTTCCTGATAGTGAGCAGGGTGCTTCCTAGCTAACAAACAGGAAAATGCTTACACGCTGAAATATTAAATCTACTGCTGTGTAGTGTCAACGCTTGCAATCAGCACCCTGAGGTTGTTACAGATCTGATGTCCTACTTCCCACACATAAGGAATAGATGACCTTCCCCTCCAGAGTTTACCTGTCAAACAGAGATGGAAACGGAAACCATAAATATCTCTGTCGAACATCAATGCGCTTTCCTGTTGAGAAAGCGCTAGAATGTATGTTATTTCTTCATGTGTGATGGGTTTGTGTGTGTTTGTGTGGTGGCTTCAAAGGTTAGAGGCAGTGGTGTAGTCTATGTTTTTGTAGTGAGTATACTGTGATTTTCCCCTCCCAGCCTCATACTTGCCTGTCCCAGAGCGACACCCCATACAGTGGCGATTTTAGACCCTTTTAGAGGTGCTCAAGCACCCCTAAATTTAATCTCAGTACCCCTACAAATAATATATTTTTTATATATCATTTGATGCTGGTAGGTCATGAAGAAAGGGACATCCTTAGTTTTTTAATTAATTCAATATTTTGCATAATAATACATAAATGTATTAATTGTTATCCAGTGAAATTAGGGATTTATATTAGCAAGGGCGTTTAGAACTTTTGCAAGGCGCTGTATTCATGTGCTGAGCATCCCTAAAGGTCTGATCCTAGAATCGTCCCTGACACCATAAACTAAGCACTGTGACGTTTCCATATACAAACTGCATTTGTATGTCAGCATGTGTGCTGATATCTACTGTTCCTAACATTCGGTCCCTCCACTCTAACCATGTCCCTGTGCTTACTGTAAGTCGCTCTGGATAAGACCGTCTGCTAAATGACTAAATGTAACCAAGGATGCCTGTTTTTAAACTCTAGCCTGACTTTTAGTCCACAATGCTGGCCTGGAGTTCTCACCATCTCTCTCATCATCTGAAACAAGGAAATATAAACGTTGTATTCTGTTTACTGCTGTACTCAGACACACGCACAGACATACAATATCATATGTAAGTTACGGACACTTGGCCTACAAGGTAACAGTAACGTTGCGGTAGAATTTTCTGGCTGGTTTTCTGTGGTAACGATAACGATCGGGTCATCATGACCTCAGACTGTGGGAGCTGCAGTATCACCCGACCCGACATACTTTTTAAAAAACTATAAAGTAGTGTTATTTGGGTCTGTTTACGTTTCATATCTCGTTATTTTAAAACGTAGTTCAAACTGTACGTAGTTGCGAGAAATGAAAGACCGCGCAAAGAATGACAGCCAAACAATGTATTTTTTTAAGGGAGCCGGAGCCAAACAACTTTGCTTAGTAACTTTAAGTGACGTCACGTCAGATCCAGGGCACGGCAACGAAAGCCCCAAGTATCCAATTTTCACTGATTCACAATACAGACGGGGAGACTGTATGAATAAAAGCGAGAACGTTCTGTCACAAAACTATGTTGTTACGTAGGCCTATCATCGCGCCTTTGTAAGTGGGTATACGGAAATCCTTGGCTTTTCCTAGTGGGTATACGGCGTATACCTGCGTATCACGTAGACTACACCACTGGTCAGAGGGTCAATTGGTAGAGTGGGACAAGAGAGCAGGGGTAGCAAGACACAGTGAGAGTTCATTCCTGAAAGCCTTAAATTGGCAAGTCCAAATGCAAGTAAAAACATGGACATTTCAGATAATCAATTCACTGTTAGAGAGAGAGTGTCACATCCTGTGTGTGTGTTCACCTGTTTTGTTTTGCCTTGCCCCCTCCAGGTGTGTCTCGCCTGCTTGTTAGTTGGGTATTTAGTCAATTGGGTTATGTTTGTCCTGTGCCAGTGTAGCCGGTGTGTGGTGAAACTCACTCCTCAAGTATATAACAGGCCACCCGCGTCAACGAATTGCTAGCTTTTTGTTCACGTACTTGGTAGTGGTGGCGCTTGGGGAGTCAGAGGTGGTAAGTTCGACTCCTGGTCGGAGCGGACAGTGCCTCTGACGGAACTTGCAAGACCACGTCTGTTACACCAGTTATGTACCGACCACCGTCCCCGACTACTCTCTGCCTTAAATAAACCCTATTGTTCTTGGAAACCACCTCCTGTGTCTGAGTCTGCATCTGGGTCTACCTCTGTGCGTGAGCCGCGACAGTACGAACTGGCCATGACACACCCAGCAGACTCAGAGCAGCTACGCCATGCTGTTTGTCTCCAGGGAGCCGCCATCGGAAGACAATAAGTACTGCTTCAGGGAGTAATGGAAGGACTTCAGACCATGTCTGATCGTCACGACCGGGCACTCAACCAGCTAATGGAACAATTTCAGACGTTGACTCTTGGACCGAACTCCATATCTCCTCCTGTTGATCCCAGCCCCCCTGTCCACCCAACTGACCCGGCCTCCAGAGAACCCCGCTGACCTCCTCCGGAGCGTTACGACGGTGATCCTGGGACTTGTTGCTCATTCCTCTCGCAGTGCTCCCTCATCTTCGAGCTTCAGCCATCCACGTTTCCTACAGATCGCGCCAGAATAGTGTATCTTGTCACTTTGTCGTCGGGTAAGGCAAGGGCATGGGCTACTGTGATATGGGAGCAACAATCCTCCATCCGCCACTGCAATGAGGATTTCACAGCTGAATTGAGGCAGGTTTTCGATTCCCATGTGTCAGGCAGAAAAGCAGCTAGAATGCTCCTCTGGCTTCGCCAGGGCTCTCGTGGGGTAGCACGATTGATTTACGTACGATAGCCGTATAAAAGTGCATGGAATTCCAGTTCACTTTTCAACGCCTTTCTTCATGGATTACTCAACGTTATAAAGGATGAACTTGCAGCACGGGAACTCCCCGAATCTCTTGACTCCCTTATATCCCTTGCTGTCCGAATTTACAGCCGTCTGCGGGAACGGGACCGGGAGAGAAAGGATCTCCATTCTGGTAAACATCCGCCATCCGATACGGCACTGAACCAGCAACCCAATAGTCTTCTCAGTTTCCAGGAATGCCCCCGAGAGATGCCAAGATCAGCCGAACCGTCGCAAACGGAACCTATGCAACTGGGGAGGGCTTCACTGACGCCGGCAGAGACAACGCCGGTCGCAGCTGTCTGTGCTGTGGCAAACATTTCATCTCTATGTGTCCGTTAAAAGGTCAGGCCCACCAGTCGGCAAGGGTATACTGGTGGCTCACGTTCAGACACCCTGGTCTCCCTCTGCCCGTGCTCCTCTTCACACCCTATTATACTGGAACTCTCAATCCTGTTCCGCCAAAGTGATCATTGACTCAGTGGCTGACAAAGGTTTTATCCACCGGGATCTGGTCGAGCTTCTTGGGATTCCCACGCACCCTCTCTCTACGCCTGTGGTAGACAGGGCACTGGATGGGCGCTCCATCAGCCGCATCACCCAGATCACTGTTCAGGTGGAGCTACAGGTCTCTGGCAATCACTGTGAGTACCTGCAACTATTCCCAGTGTCTTCTCCTGATGTGCCTGCTCATGGCTTCAATGTCATAATCCAACTATTCGCTGGCCCACTGGTTCTATCACTGGCTGGAGCCCTCAGTGTCATACCAAGTGCCTGAGGTCTGCTCAGCCTGCCCCTGCTGACGGGAACTGTAGTGTGCAGGCGATTGCCGTACTCTCTGATGTTCCGAAGGAATATATGGATTTACAGGAAGTGTTCAGAAAGTCTCGGACCTCTTCTCTTCCTCCTCACCGTCCCTATGACTGTGCTATTACCCTCCGTCCTGGAACTTCGCCCCCTAGAGGCCGCCTCTATTCCCTGTCTTCCCTTACACCAAGGCTATGGAGTCGTACATCACCACTTCCCTTGCTGCAGGTCTCATCCGCCCCTCTTCCTCTCCGTTGGGTGCCAGATTTTTCTTTGTGGAGAAGAAGGAAGGAACCCTTCGCCCCATGTGTTGATTATAGGGGTGTAGGTGGTGAATTGAAGGCCGCAGACTCTTCGTGTTTGTCCCCAGCTTGGGAAACACAATTCACTTATAGGTTAAATTCTCAGGGAGATAATTGACTCGTTAATATCTGACTACAATTTTAGAAATGTACACAAGTGCATTACCAGTATCCTTGAGCGCTAAACAGTTAATGACATGAAACTCTGGCATAGGTAAAAATCGTCTGCTTGATCAGAGCATCGACCCTAAAGTATGGGTGTTCACTAATCAGTCATTTATCTCTACTATAATATGGATTTAACCACCAACCTAGTAGGATATATAAACCAATCACTCAGAGGCTCCGGTAAATTCCTTTGGAGTGTGGAGATCCACTGTAAGTTACTCAGAGGCCTTCAGTTAAAACCTACTTCAAAAGTATATGTTTATAATCATTTAGCCGCATCAACCAGACTAGATCAAATATTTCACCGCTATAGCTTGATAGATACGTTTCAAGGAGAACAAGTAACTTAAAATACACAGTAATAGTTTATTATCTCAAAAGTAAGATAATCAATACAATGATAATGAAATATCAAATACAAAACATACATTCAGAGCTATGGTTAACAAAGGTATTCACAATGAAGACTAGGCGCCTAACACACCGGAGCTGTATCGTAACAGAACTCAAAGTGATTGGCTAAACTTCTTCCTATATACACCCAAACCTGACTAAAATGGGGACCGACCATATCACAGAAAAGTTGTCTGACGTATACAAATTCAAATTGGATCATTAATCAAGGCTGCAGTAGACCAAGTGGTCCCCTTGCAAGACAGGGGAATATGTTAAACACATGTTGGTCTGCTACAAGCACAAACTCTGTAAACCCTGTAAATGTACGTGTTACAGTATACAAATTATTACTAGAATGTAATACATAAAATGAGAAACAAAATCTAATCAAACATGACATTAAAAGCTGTTTAGAACTATATTTACAAGAACACAACTTTAAATGATAATTTCAGAGTCTTCCTCGGTCCACCTTCATCTTCAACTGTTGAGACAACCTTTCCAGAGGTGTGTCATCAAGGTGTGATTGTCATTTTAGCATTCATGCAAATCAACGACTGTTCCAGACGAGTGTCTGGGTGACCAGTGACAAAGGGGTTGCCAAAACAGCCCTACAGAGGCCTGAACGATATTACGGTGAAGAATCGATATCCACTCCCTCTGGTCTCCTCTGCCTTCGAGTTCCTCCAGGGGGCTGTTGTCTTCACCAAACTGGATCTGGCCAACGCCTACCACCTGGTGAGCATTAAGGAAGGGGACAAGTGAAAGACTGCGATCAACACGGCCAGCGGTCACTATGAATACCTGGTCATGCCGTTTGGTCTCACAAATGCCCCTGCGGTGTTTCAGGCTTTGGTGAATGATGTGCTCCGGGACATGATGAACTGCCTCGTTTTTGTCTATTTGGGCAACATCCTGATTTTTTCGTACAGTTTGCAACCATGTTTCCCATGTCCGCCAGGTTCTCCAGCGCCACCCTGAAAATCAACTGTTTGTGAAGGCCGACAAGTGTGAATTCCATCATTCCACCAACTCCTTTCTGAGTTACATTGTCGAGGTAGGCAACATTCGGATGGACCCCAAGAAGGTCTGTGCGGTGGTGGAGCACCGTTTTATCCCGGCCCCTATCTTGACTCAACCTGATCCGTCTCTGCAGTTTGTTGTGGAGGTAGACACCTCAGTTGTAGGGGTTGGGGCCATTCTCTCCCAACGCTCTCCACAGGACCAGAAGTTGCACCCTTGTGCTTTCCTGTCACGTCGTCTCAGCCCTTCGGAGAGAAACTACGATATTGGGAACAGAGAGCTGCTGGCAGTCAAAGTGGCCCTAAAGGAATGGATGCGCTGGTTGGAGGGGGCCAAACAACCGTTTCTTGTATGGACGGACCTAAAAAAACTGGAGTACCTGCATTCAGCCAAACGCCTGAACTCCCGCCAGGCGCGATGGGCTCTTCTGTTCTCCCAGTTCCACTTCACCTTGTCATATGGCCCTGGTTTCAAGAACCTGAAGCCTGACACTCTCTCGAATCTACAGTGCTGATCCCTTGGCCTCGGATCCTGACACCATCCTACCAGTCTCATGTCGTGTCAGTACCATCACGTGGGCTATGAGAGGCTATGCGGCGGGCTCTGTGCCAACACCCTGACCCAGGAGGTGGTACGGCGGGTTGCCTGTTTGTCCCAGACCCTCTACGCTCCAAAGTCCTGCAGTGGGGTCATTCTTCGAACTTGTCCTGTCATCCTGGTTCCCGGCGTACTCTGGCTTTCATTCTTTGCCGGTTCTGGTGGCCCACTATGGGAGCAGACATCCCGGCCTTCGTAGCTATCTGTGTGGTGTGCAATCAGAACAAGACACCACGGCAGGTGCCCTCTGGTCTTCAGCCACTTCCCATACCTCATCGCCCATGGTCCCATGTTTCCCTGGACTTCGTCACCGGCCTTCCTCCCTCTGGCGGCAACACCTCTGCCCATTTCATTCCGCTGCCCCACAGCCAAAGAGACTGCAGAGATCATGGTATAGCATGTTTTGCGGTTACACGGTCTCCCGGTTGACATGGTGTCTGATCGTGGGCCTCCTCCCAGTTCTGGCGGGCCTTCTGTACCCTCATCGGAGCCACCGCTAGTCTGTCATCGGGCTATCACCCGGAGTCTAATGGTCAGTCAGAACAGGCGAACCAGGACCTGGAAACCGTTCTCTGCTGCCTTGTCTCTCTAATCCCAGTACCTGGAGCCGCAACCTGGTGTGGGTGGAGTTTGCCCGCAACACCCTTCCTAGTGCTGCCACTGGCTTGTCCCTATTTGATTGCTCCCTGGGCTACCACCTTCTCTTCCCGGACCAGGAAGCCGATGTTGCAGTTCCAACGGCCCAGCTGTATGTCCATCGCTGTCGCCCAGCCTGGCGTATGGCCTGTCAGTCACCCCTCAGCCAGGTACCGACAGCAAGCTGATCGTCGCCAGAAACCGTCTCCCTGGTACCACACTGGGCAGAAGGTTTGGCTCTACACCCGGGACCTGCCCCTGCGTGTTGAGTCATGGAAGTTGTCTCCCCGTTTCATCGGCCCATTCCCCATCACCCAGGTCGTTGGACCCTCGGCGGTCCGCCTCCGCCTTCCATCCACCCTAAGGGTTCACCCCACCTTTCATGTGTCACGTGTCCGTCCTGTTTCTAATTGTTCTGGCTCCTGCTTCTAGGCCTGCCCCTTTCCCTCGTCTGGTCGATGGCCTTACTGCTTTCATGGTGCAGCGCCTCCTGGGGGCACGTCCTCGGGGTTGGGGATTCCAGTACCTGGTTGACTGGGAGGGATACGGTCCTGAGGATAGGAGTTGGGACCCGGCCCGTGACATCTTGGATCCTGCTCTCATTGCAGATTTTCGGCGTTGCCATCCAGGTCAGCCAGGTGTGGCCCCCGGTAGGTCGCCATGTGGTGCCCGCTACGGAGGGGGGGGGGTTCTGTCACATCCTGTGTGTGTGTTCACCTGTTTTGTTTGGCCTCGCCCCTTCCAAGTGTGTCTCATCTGCTCTTTAGTTTGGTATTTAGTCAGTTGGGTCATGTTTGTCCTGTGCCAGTTCGTCTTGTGTGTTTCTACCGAACGGTCCCGCATACCTGTTCTGGTCCTGCCTTGTGCTCTGATCTCCCGTGCTTAGACCTCGATTAGACTGGACTACGACTACTTTACCTGATACCGAATTGTACCTTCACTGCCAGCCTGTGCACCGACCACCTGCCTGTCCACAACTACTCTACCTACTACCGGACTGCCTTCACCACCAGCCTGTGTACCGACCACCTGCCTGTCCCCAATTACTCTCTGCCTTAAATAAACCCTATTGTTTTTGGAAGCTACCTCCTGTGTCTGAGTCTGCATCTGGGTCTACCTCTGTGCATGAGCTGCGACAGAGAGACAGGGGGGCCAGAGAGCGACATGAAAGCCTTGTCTAATCAGTTCTGTAATCAGAGTAGAGGTACAGAGAGGAGAGGAAGACACTTTCACTGCCAAATGTTTTTGTGATGACCAACTGTGTTGTCAGACGGCTATGTTGTTGGTAAACAAACACGTCTAGTGGAATAACAACTCTGGCACAGGAGAACCCATAATCATCGTAATATCACGCCATAGAGCGAGCAAACCCTAACAAGACACAATAGATAAATGAGGGGTAAGCGTCTTAAATAAACTGGGGAGAAATCAAAAGTGTTTCATGATTTCCTTAAACAGGGAGCTTCTTCTATGTAAGGGAAAACTGTGATTTCAACTATTTTACCCTTTTGTACCAGAACATTCATTGAGTTTCTGAATGGTAACAATAAAAATTGTAAGGTTTAGATCCCATCTGCCCAGATTACAGTAAGCCATTTCTCATCTCTAAGAGATAGATGGTTCTAATCTTCCATTAAATACTGAATCCACAGCCAGTGTCAGAGACTCACCATGCCGGGATGATGGAGGGATAGGGAGGCTTGGCATCCTTGCTTTCTTTTGTTGCTCCCTACTTGGTCTCTCTCTCTCTGTTTGTTCTGAGCTCTGTTCTCTACCTGAGCTCCCTCTTTCCGATCATCCCTTCGTCCTGCTGCCCTCTGCAATCTCCACCCTACTCCCTTTTCCAATCTCTCTTCCTTCCTCCCTTTTCCTTCCCAACTCACTCTTTTCTCCATCTGTTCCCTTTTCCTGTCCTCTTCCTCGCTCCCTCTCTTTTCTTTTCATCCTTTCTCCTCCCCTCCCTTCCTCCTCTCTTACCCATCTCCTCCTCCTACTCTCTGAGCTAGAGAGGGATAATCAGCAAGCCCATTAATTAGTCCAATCAGCAGCAAACAGGCCTATGTTATCGCCGCAACAACCTCTTTCCCCTCTGCCAGCCTCAGTGACTCTGCCAGGTGGCACCAGGGCTAAATCACCTCCACTAAGCAGCCCGCATCAAAAGGAATGAGGTGTGTATGCATGTATCCAGCGAGAGAGCTGAGATACTCTACACTGCCGGCAAGGGGTGCATGTAGGTCTAGCTGGAGAACAAGGGAAGGAAGGAAGGAAGGTGAAACTGAATAAAAGAGTGGCCCGGAATTACAGGACCAGATAGGGAGAGATGGAAAAAAAGACTGAGAGAGAGAGAGAGAGAGAGAGAGAGAGAGAGAGAGAGAGAGAGAGAGAGAGAGAGAGAGAGAGAGAGAGAGAAAGAAAGTGTACAAGGGGTGGTGTTGATTATTGCAGTTTCCTGGTCTAGTTCTGTTTACTCCAGCTCAATGCAGATGTTGCTAATAAATCCTGCATATGCTCATTTATTTGGGGGGACTGCAGCTTGCTTTATTAAAGCAATCCATCACACACACACACACAAACAACCACACACCCGCCCATCTCCTGAATTATTTGGCAGCAGAGGGGTTGAGAGAATACCTACGGCTACCTGGAGCCTTGAAGCGAAAGAGGTCGAGTAGGAGAGAGAGAAAGAGAGAGGAGAGATGGATGGAGAGAGTATCTACCAATCTGCTTCAACTATCCGGTGCAGAGTGAAGTAAAGGGGAGATGATCTCAGGGAGACGGAACGGAAAGACAGTTTCTCTTTCTGCTGCGGGGAAGGGGGGGGGGGGCACGTAGAGGCAGGGAGGTGGCCTGCTCTGGTCTACTGCATTGCTCCATGACAGGGTTTATAATACTAACTAACATGAATCATTGTAGACCTGCTGAGTGTCACACAGCTAACGACTCCTCTGCTGTCCTTAGTATTCAGAAGAGCCTTTCAGTCCCAGACGGGCCTGGATTCTAGGACTCCAGGGATGAGCAGCCTCAAACATAGCCCATCTGGAGGCTGCCTCCCTGGGATTGCTCCTCAGTACAGGGGGGGGTCTACATCAACCGGCCTGCTACAGCTGCTACATCAACCGCATGCAGTCGCCAGGCAGCCAGTGCCTCCTGACAGCCTGTTTAGTAAGTGTGTCTCATTTTTCGGATCCGAGCAACAAGATACAGGGGAAGAAGAACTTGGTAGGGAAAGAAAGAGTGAGATAGAGAGGAGGAGAGAGTGATACAAATAAAGAGAATGCACTTTAAAGAACCCACACTAGTTTGATCATTTGGCATTCCCATTGTTATTGAGTGCCATCACCCTCTGCAGGAGATTGGGATGTAGGTGGGAATTGTAAGGCCGGAGACGCTTTGTGTTTGTCCCCGGCTTGTGAAATACAATTCTGGTCATATGTTCAGGGAGATAATTGACTCGTTAATATCTGACTACAATTTTAGAAATTTGTACAAGTGCGTTACCTGTAACTTTGAGCACTAAACAGTTAATGACATGATACGGAGCGTGGATATCCACTGTAAGTGACTCAGAGGCCTTAAGTTAAAACCCACTTCAAAAGTCTATGTATATAATCAGTATAGCCGCATCCTTGCAAGTCAAGGGAATATGTTAACGCATGTTGGTCTGCTGCAATCACAAACTCTGTTAACCCTGTAAATGTACATGTTACAGCATTAACATTATTAGTAGAATGCAATACATAAAATAAGAAATGAAATCATATCAAACATGACATTAAACACACTGGGGAGGCGAAGTGGAAAAGGGTGTAAACCCTGGGGTGGACCTCTGTGTGTGTGTGTGGTGGATCAGAGGCCCAAGGAGCCATGAGATGAGTCCAGAAAAAGTTATCTCCTAGCTGAACTTCATGTAACACAGTTCTGAGAAATAAGCTCCATGGTAATGACCTAAGGGTTAGGGCCACTGTGTGTGAGTGTGAGAGTGCGTGCATGTGTGTTTGGGGTTGTGTGATAGCCTGTGTTCAGTAAGTCACATCATCCTAATAAAGATGCTCTATTGCTGGTATCAACCTGTAGGAGTCACAGCCTGGATTCTCAAAGCAGTCTATAGAGAGCTGGTCTGAGATTTATTAATCACAGACGACACCTGTCTAACGCTTTGGGCCAAATGAAAATAATTGTGGATATTCTTTTATCCAGAAGTTGGTGAGACTGACTTGGGGGATTCATTGTAAAAAACAAAACAATTTGAGTTAGTTGGCTGGTCCCTATGACCAATTAGGCGTCCAAAGGCACAAAGGGCAGTTGTGTGAAATGTTTCTATGAAGAGAAAAAAATGTACTGCAAAAACTGAAATGAAAGTTCACCAATGTAGATGAGAAACATCTATAGTTTCATGAAGAAACAGACACCCCCTCTGTTTTTTGGTGTTTTCCTGTCTTTTATTTTGGGTGACATCCAAACCAGTAGAGGGTGCTCTGAGCGCTACTGTGGGGACTAGAGGGACAAAGCGGAGGCGCAATCTCAGAATTAAAGGAGCTGTGGCATGTCTCCTGCGACTCTCCGCAGGTATGAATCTTAAAAAGTTATTATATGAACTCCAACTTGCTCCAAACTTGTCAGAATTATATACTAAGGTTTTGAACAAAATGTAAAATGTTTCAGAAAGTTTCATTTAGGCGTAAAACTTATTTTTGATTGACCTACAGCTTCATGTAGCCTCGTTTGCAGTGCTCCAGACTAACTTTCTCCCTTGGTTGCACTGGTGCGCACAACTTTTTTATTTAGGTGCACCAGCACAAAATTTAGGTGCACCCAAATTTATCCTTGCGTCGCCACAATTTCAAGTTCCCTGTTTTATCACGCTCCATATACATTCATATATATTATCTAAATTACCTTAAACAAGAATAAGATGTAGGTAAATATTGGTTTTATTTGAAGCACAATTAAACTGTACATAAAAAATACAAATCTTTGTATTTTTTTTTGTGCTTCACTGAGCTGCCAAACTAAAACATTGCAAGCAAAATTAAACATTTCAAAATAGAAAGTGCTACTGTTTAAAAGTGCTTCCCTGAACTGAGACCTAACATTTCATGGCTCAAAGTCTTACATTTACATTTATTCATTTAGCAGACGCTTTTATCCAAAGCGACTTCCAAGTGCAAGTGTAAGTGCAAGTGTACCTGTAGAAAAAACAAGCAACAGTAAAATAAAAATATAAGATTAACAAAAAAAATTGAATACAACAGTTTAAATCAGCTACCACTAACCAACAAGATCAACAAGTCTCTAAGTAAGTCATTGTGATCCTTGAGGAAACTAGCGTTGGGTTCAGCAAACCATTCCTATGTACCGTTGTACTCCCTGAACAAGTGCGTCTTGAGCCTTCTCTTGAAGGTGGAGAGACAGTCTGTGTCTGTGATGGAGGTGGGGAGTTGATTCCACCACTGGGGGGCCAGGCAGGAGAAGAGCTTGTGTTGGGACCGGGCAGTCTTGAGCGGTGGGACCACCAGGCGGTTGTCTGAAGAAGACCGTAGGTGGCGGGTGGGGGTGTAAGGCTGCAGGAGAGACTTGATGTAGTCGGGTGCAGTCCCGTTCACTGCTCGGAAGGTCAGTACCAGGGTCTTGAATCTGATGCGGGCCGTGATGGGTAGCCAGTGGAGGGAGATGAGGAGTGGGGTAACGTCTGGGTAGATTGTAGACCAGGCGGGCCGCTGCGTTCTGAATCCTCTGAAGAGGGCGGGTTGCGCATGCTGGGAGACCGGCGAGTTGCAGTAGTCCAACTTGGAGAGGACAAGCGCTTGGACAAGCAGCTGGGTGGAGTGCTCAGACAGGTATCTCCTGATCTTCCGGATGTTGTAGAGGGTGAATCTACACGACCGGGAGACCGCAGCAATGTGGGCCGTGAGGGAGAGCTCGTCATCCATGGTAACCCCAAGGTTCCTGGCAGAGGATGAGGGGTCACCGTCGCAGATCCCAGGGTGATTGAGAGGTCGTGGGAGATGGAGGGTTTGGCCGGGATGATGAGAAGTTCTGTTTTGGCGAGGTTCAGCTGGAGGTGGTGCTCGGTCATCCAGGCGGAGATGTCTCCTCCTGAAAGTTGGCAGGCCTCAATCCTAGCTGAGATCCCCGGATCAGTCGGGGGGAACGACAGGTACACAGGCATGTCGTCAGCGTAGGTCTTATAGCGGGTCCCCCCTTGCTGTCGCATGCCCTTCAGATGGCCAGCACCTGTAATTTGGCATTCTTGCCCTTTGACCTTGGCCAAACCAGCTTGCCACACTCTCCCTAGCATCAAAATCCTAGCTAGCTCCGTGGGTTAGCTCCATGGCCCAGCTCCGTAACTCAGGGGTGGGCAATTAATTTTGCCACATGAGAAACCTGAAATATGTTGGAGGGCCGCATCAACAATAACTTGAACTTAATTCTGTCACTAATCATTCGTCCTTTATAATTGTATTGGTTTTTGTGAGAATGAGAAATTTGAATGATTGTAAGAATTAAATGAGCTGTGGCAAGACTAACATCTCCTCTATCTCTCCGCAGCGTCACCACACCTTTAGGCTACACAGTCTATCCTTAGCTGTGTGCCACTTGTTACCACCCAGCTTCCCCTAGGGCTAGCGCCGGTAATATAGACACAAAAAAGGATTTATGGAGACACTCAACATCCACCACACACTGCTGCGTCTAGAACGGTGTGAGTATTTGCAAGCAATGGCTGTCAGTGCATCTTAGTCTGGGGTCTCAAGAACATCTGAACAATGCAAAATCAGGTTCAAGATCTTAGATGGAGTTGGGAGGGATAGAGGCAGGAACGTCTACTACCTCAGGTGTATTGTATGCACAATATATTTAATATATTGTGAAACATCTGTAGACATGAAACTTATCGCCCAGCTTCCCCTAGGGCTGGCGCCGGTAATAATTGGGGGCTCGTCCGGGATCTAAACGAAGCAACTGCCTGGTGAAGAGTGCACCTGTATCATTGATGTGTTCAGAACATCAGGGAAGACTCCTACTACATGTGTCATCCAGAGAGTATCCAACACCATCAAGACATCATGGCAACTATGGCACCACGGCAAGCGCTAATTGTTAAAATCCAAAGACAACTTTCCAGTTTGAACACAAGCCAGCTACAAGCTATCATCCAAGCTATCAATGACGGCAGCATCACAGCCAGCAAGTTAAGTGACACTGACTTGTATGAGCTGATTGTTGACTTCCTGAGAGGTGACAAGCTCAAGTCACTAGAGGATGAAGGCATGACACAACTGCTCCTCCTAGATGACTTGATTGCTGACCTACAGAGATCTACAGCTGCAACGGGTCCTGGAGGCAAGGGTTCTGTTCACATCCAGAGAGAAGACCAGACCACTGTTCCTGCTCCAGCACTGATTCATTCCAACACCTTTCCTTCCACCACCCCAGAAGGAAATGTCGCTCTGTCATCACCTCAGCCCAACAATCTCCACTCCATACCACATGACTACTCTCCTGGACAAGACAGACATTGGCACACCACCAAGAAGTCTCGCTGCTGCAGGTCAGACCAGCAGAAAAGTATCAGTGATGTTGCAAGTCTGCTTCCACGCAGAGAGTTTAGGCTCCATGGTAGACAGATTTCAGGTACTGGTTCAGATGTTTCTCATGGTAACCTGTGTAAGCAAATCAATGAAGGTTTACTTGAAGCTTTTTCAGAATCAGAAGTTATCAGAAGTGTGCTTAAAGGGGCGATTGATTGCAAAATCGATTTTACCTTATCATTGTCGAAAAATGAAAGTTTTGTGAGTAAAATAGACGTACAGTGAACCTTAAAGTCCATTGACGCCTCTTTCCTATGCAAATCTCACAATTTGTAACTGCTGCTGTGAAACGATAGGTTTAAAAAAAATCCCCCGCTGTGACATCCCAACGGGGCTCCACCTTTTTTGGCTCTTTGTCACGCCCCAACATTTACCTACAGACCAGCCCACCGGTGTTCTGGCCCAGGAACATAAATGGAGGTCGCGTAAAATCTCAGACTCTGCGCGCTGCTCTGTGTAGCCTACTTCCACAGGAATTGAAAGAAGTTTTACTAGTTTTTCTAAGGATATTGAAAATGGACCACGGTCGTAAATGCAGTTTCAGGCTTTACAGGGAATGCTGACAGTCACAGTCTTCCCACGGAATCTAACACTCGGCGGGCATGACTGCTGTTTGACTATGAGAAGATAGATCCCTGTGAAGTTCAACTCTCATTTATTCATTTGCTCGAACCATTTCACCAAAGACAGTTTTGAATGAAAACCTTGGACAATTTAAAGAAGGATTTGCCAAGCCGCTGTTGCTGAAAAGAGGTGCTGTTCCAACCGTATGCTCATCACAAACGCAAGCTGTAAGTACAATTTTGTCGCTACAGTTAGCCTATTAGCAATGGCACTTATTTTTTGGTTGTTCACAATGTGTGCTTCTGGTTTTTGGCTACCCGCAATGCTTTGGGGCTATCTTGTTGTTATTATCAGTGACCTATGCACTTTGTAAAGCCCTCTCTTGGAAGTCACTTTGGATAAAAGCGTCTGCTAAATGAATAAATGTAAATGTAGCAATGCTAACATCTCCTGTATCTAGCATAGGTAGAATGCTGTTTCTAAACACATCAACATACCTTACTTAGCAAATTACTCTAGCTATACTAGCTGTAGTCGGCATTATAAGGAAAGCTTCCGAAAAAATAGCCAGAAAACTAATAGCAGTCTAGCCTATTGCTAACGCCTGTCTAGATTATCTATTGGAAAGAACTGGAGAAAGGCAGGTGCTAGATACAGGATACGTTAGCATTGCTAATAACTGTTACCGACAAAATCATACTACAGCTTGCGTTTGTGATGAACATAAGGTCGGAACGCACCTCTTTTCAGCAACAGTGTCATAGCAAATCCTGCTTTACATTGTCCCAGGTTTTCAAACCCGTCCTTGGTGAAATGGTTTGCGCAAATGTGTCGAGGGTCGAACTGCACAGGGATCTTCTACGCTAAGGTAGACAAACATCAGCCATGCCCGTCTAGTCAATGTTAGCCAGATTTTAGCTGATCTGCTTTTTATTAACGCTGATTTGCAAGGAATGCTAGATAGCAAAAACATTTAGACTGTTGGCATGTAAACTAGTTTAGCTTGCTGACGCCAAGAGCATAGGTAGAATGTGTGATGATTTTGAAAACGTAGCGTTTTTTTCACGGGAAAATTTCACTGGATGTACAAGGGGGCATTGAACAGCGTCTGTGTTGTCAATATTGTCAATTAAAAGTTTCAACTTATTACTTACGAAGAATTTGTTTGTGGGAGTGACGCAAGTTTTTTCAGGAAAGAATCGCGTGTCCGGCTTGGCCGTTTGTGACAGGCAGCTATGACGGTAGTAGTTTTTTTCACATTCTGTTGCAACAACTACTGACGTTAGAAAAACGACAATACCACACCGGATCTAGCTAGACCGGAATCAAAACAACAGGCACGCCACACACTTGTTTAGGCTTGCGAGCCGGCTAAAGAGTAGTAGCAGAGCCCCTATACGGATTAGACATTCTCTGGTAGTAGGCTAACGTTACGTTTTGAGTTGATTGCCAGCGCCAGACACCAAAATGGATGCCAATAAGATTCTGAATGGAAAGTTTACTTTTAAAAGGTTGCCAAATGGTTCCATTGACAAGACCAAAGTGATCAGTGTGTTCTGTCGTTGTGAACTGAGCTATCATCGCAGCACGTCGTGGTGAGCTATCATCGCAGCACACAGCTGATGCGAATTCTCCGCCCGCTCGTCAAAGCCAGGCGATTGCAATGTTGTTTTCAATTTAAAAAAAACATTTGCACGAAATCCTAACCACTTTTCCATGTCGAGAAGAGCATTAACATTTGAAAAAAGAATGGATGAAAAAGAAATCAAGGGACATTTACAATAGATAAAAATGTGCGATTAATTGCGATTAATCGCGAGTTAACTATGACATTAATGCGATTAATTGCGATTAAATATTTTAATCGTTTGACAGCTCTACTTTTAATCAAAATATGATATTTCTAATCTGTCTTCTGTTTTACATAGCCCACAGATTTGTGGATATTCCACCTACTCAAAGTATTTCTCCATCTTGTAATTAAAGTGGTTACAAATTAAGTTGTCTGATTAGGTATGGTGGATGAAGAAGTTTTTGTAAAAAATGGCTGCCTGAAACCAACTTGATAAAATATGATTTGCCTTAAATAATCATATATTTATTCACATAAAAATCCCCTAGTTCTCCTCTTCAATATGGTATAAACAGTTAAGGTGTATGATTTAATATGAAAATTCATAAAATAGGAATATTAATAGGAATATCATATTTCAACAGCATATGGAATGTTCAGAATTTTGGTTCAGGCAGTAAAGGGTTAAAATCATAAAGCCTGGTACATTCAAAGATATGTTACTCAACAAAGGTAATTTAAATGTAGATGAGCTTAAGAAGTTTCTTTGCTCTCACATTCGTGAAAAAAACAGTACAGAGCTCTTTCAAGAGTTGAGTAATGCCAAACAGTCAGACAGAGTCCACAGCAGTTCTTGTCACTGCCATTTTTGCACAAACTGTTCTTAATACTTATTTGTACTGCTTTTGTATATATAAATATTTGTCCATATCTTATTTGATACTATAGTGTCATGTAGATCCGCAATTCTGCTGAAATGTGTTATTACAATGTTTTATCTTGTTATTCTTAATCTATTTCTATACTGATGCTGCTGTAACAAAACAACTGAAGTGTTACCCATTAAACTGCTACGTGAACACTCGTGACACACATAACACTTGTGGCACTCACGTAGTTTGTGACCACAAGTCAAGCTGAGACACAGTAACTGAATAGCAAAAAAAGCATATGACAGTTTGCAAGATATGATCTTGCATTGTATTAGGAACTAGAGAGGGTACAATTTCTGGGGAAATTGTAGGGTGCGCTTGCTTGCTTGCTTGGGTTGCAGAGGGGTCCGTATTTAAATGACATTTCTACAAATGATATTTCTGTATATTTTATATAAAAATGCATAGTCTACCTATTATTTATAAAGATTAAATAGATTTAAAAGCATAATTTTTCTGCTAATTTACAACTCAAAATACTAAGAGTGAAGAGTAGAATGAAATAGTTGTCTTCTTATTTCCCCTGCAAGAGGGAATGGTGATCACTGATCAGCAACCGCCTGGTATTCACGCGTGTTTTTGTGACGTTAGTGACGTAACGTCACGTCAATGACTGTGGCTAGCAAGTTAGCCACCGTTAGCTTCACTTTTCGCCACAAAAACGTCATTTAAACTTAAACCATGCAACGGAACATAAAAAAAAATACAAACAACTCAATCGCTACCAAGACAAACCTTTTGACACCAACGTTGTCTATGTAGTGCAAATATTCTAGTTTTTTTAGGGGTGGGAAAATACATTTAAAAAAATAATAAATATGTATGTGAGAGAACAAAGGTTGTTCCCTTGCCGATGGCAAGGCACACCCAATTATAAAACAACTTGTTCAAACCAAAACAAACAGTATTTGCTCATACAGTCAACAGTCATCCACTTCACAGCATATTTAAGCTTTAGGAGCACTGCGCCATATAAATCATCTTTAACAAACTATTTGAGTACAGAAGATAAAAAACACTAATTTCCGTTTCTGAGGGAGCGGTTTTAAGTTGCCACATGAATCTCATGCATGAATCATGCAATCATCGTCAGTGTCTTTTTAGTGCTGTGAGCAAAGGGGTTGTGTCAGTGTGTGTCCATGTGTGTGTGTGTGAGCGTGCATGCCGGCACGTGTGTAACGTATGTGTGTGTGGATGTGCGCATGTGTGTGGTTAAACTGCAGGGCTGCACTTGCGCTCTGGGAGCCCTGTCTCTGACACAGCCCAGCTGATTGTAATGAGCTGCTTGTGCTGAGAAAACAAGTCAAATGAATCTTGATGGCGCCCCCCTGGTGTGCCGGGGGTACGAAGGAGCTTCCACACGTCCACATGTCCTCTGATAGACTGTGAGACAGAAGATGCTCCTACGTGTGGAGAACGATGCTCAGAAAACGACTTAATTTCAGTCATTCATGGATTCAAAGTGAAAGACGGCAGTCTGTATAGCCGGCTGGTGGGTTTGAAGGATGACTCAGGGGCATGATGGGATTGTGTGTGTGTATGTGTTTCTAGCACCATCTGCAACGAGACACTGCAGACAGAAGAGCAATGAGAAGACAAACTGACACTAAGAAAGCACATCACTCCTACATCTGGACCCACGTAACAGGAAGCTCTGCTGTGTATGTGCGTGTGTGTGTGCGTGCGTGTGTGAGACAGCAGGTTAGACAGGGTGGCAGAGGGTGAGACAAGTGGGCCGTGGAGGGGGGGTGAGGTCAGAGGGGTAAATTAATGAGACTGATAATAAGAGAATTATCAGCACAGCGAGTGATTGCCGGCCCAAGTCAGACCAGGTCAGCCTAGGTCAGCGAAGTTACAGGGTCTAGAAACTGGGTCAAACCAAACTTGGCATACACTTCACGTTTGAATCACACAGAACCAGTGGAATGAGAACTTAAACTTTTTGATAATTTGAGTTTCTCTGCAGAGGGACAAGACAGCGAAATTGGGGGTTTGGAGAGAGGTTGAGTTTCCACAGGGAAGCAAACAGGGTTACAGAGATCAAACATTCCTGTTAAAGAAGTGTATGTCTGTGTGTGTGAGAGAGAAAGGGTGGGAGAGAAAGAGAGAGAGAAAGAAAGAGCGAGGGGTACAGAGATAAAAAAGGTCAGCTGGGATGAAATCTTATCAAACACGAACACTCAAGCAACACTTCACTAATTTCAAATGGCTGTAACACACAAACGGCTTTCCCCAGCCCTGGAGCAGTCCAGGACGCAACACAGAGTGACGCAACACAGCACAATGAACCAGTCGGAACCAGCTTCAATAGAACCCATGGCACAATGAACCAGTCAGAACCAGTTTCAATAGAACCCTCAACCACAAAGGTGCTGCTGACACCTGCAGGTGGTATTCAGATTGTGGTCCATTTGAAGGTGTTGAAGGCCAGGCCAGGCAAGACAAGCTTGGGCCTGGTGCCAAACAGGGCTGCCAGTGTGGAGTATGGGCTGTATGAAATGTGCTGAGTGGGCCAGGTAACTAGCTCTGCCAATGAAAAGGGCCTCTGAAAAGGGTTCACAAAAAGAGAACCATTTCCATCAAACTAGAGAGAGAGAGAGAGAGAGAGAGTGATGGTGCTCTTCCACTGCATGGTACTGGCTTGACTTGACCATATTTGCCTTGTTTGGTTTTCCAGAGGGAAAAGTGGAACGTTTTATGGAACCTTTCCGTCGAGGTTCAAAACGAGTTTAGGCCATACCAATAGGTGACATAAAATCACTGCAGACTACTAATTGGATATATATATAAAGAGAAAGAGAGTGTGAAAGAGAAAGAGAGGCAGTGAGGGGTTTAACTTCCGCAGTAGGGGCAGCAGTGGTGTTGGAGCTGGTCTGGCTAGGAATGCAGAGGCCCAGCCCCGTGCCCGGGGGGATGGGCTGGATAACAAACTGACCTGACTTCATCCAACCAGGAGGACACAGGACTTAAAAAACACCCAAATGTATAATCACACATCAAACACAGAAGTGCTATGCAAAAAGACATAATGACTCACATATACATGCACAGATATACACTGATGTGGAACAGTGCAGGGCAAGGCAGGCGGGAGACTAGAAGGAGATTGTGATTGTTCTTATGCGGTTTCTAGAGCTTTCCGAACGACTGACTGACTGACTAATGACCAAGCAGACAGGGATAGGCAGAAAGACAGACAGCCAGTCAGAGAGTGCTGATGCAACCCTTTTTTTGTCCTCGCGCTGCAGCTGATTCCTCTGCTATTCTCTGTGAAATGCTAATATGACAATTTAGAGAGCCAGCCAACGTCAGCTCTCTCATCCTCCCTCCACTCTCCCTTCCTTCTCTCTCTCTTTCTGTCTTTTTTCCTCTCTCCCCTTTTTAAAGTTCTACTGTATGAGTACGCTCAAAATACAAGAAGCCAGTTTAAGCACCCTCCCTTGGGTACTTACAAACTCAGGTATGGACCTTTAGAGATCATTGATCTGATCCAAAAGCCCATCAACCATCTCTCTCTGTTACCTAACAGGCCTCTCTCCCTCTCCTACCTAACATACTTCTATCAACTCTCTCTCTGTCCTACCTAACATGCCTCTTATCAATTCTCTCTCCTACCTAACATACTTCTATCAACTCTCTCTTTGTCCTGTTTAACATGCCCCTTATCAATTTCTTTCTCTCCTACCTAACATACTTCTATCAACTCTCTCTCTGTCCTACCTAACATGCCTCTTATCAATTATCTCTCTCTCCTACCTAACATACTTCTATCAACTCTCTCTTTGTCCTACCTAACATGCCTCTTATCAATTCTCTCCTACCTAAAGTCTGATTTATACTTCTGCGTTTTTACGGACACGCACACAGGGAACGCCCTCTCCGTCAAGGAACTCCCTCTCCGTGCCCTCGCAGAGCCCCTCGCAGAGCTCTGCGTGCACCTCCTGATTTTCCTGACTATCCGTCCGTCCGTCATTTTACTAGGGTGACCAGACGTCTTCTTTTACCCGGACATGTCCTCTTTTCGAGACCTAAAAAATGCGTCCGGCAGGGATTCCAAAAACGTCCGGGATTTTGTCTCGTCGGATATTTGTGTTTCTCTGGGTCTTTCACAAACTTTTATTACGCCCTTACAAGTTTTGGAAAGTGTATTTATCCTACGTTCCAACTTTTTGCGTGAGCTCTGACTGTAGAGAAAACTGTCATTGGTCGACCGCCTTCTCAGTGTTGCCTGATGCACGATAATTATCCTCCAAATACGATAATTTTGACTGTTGGTACGATACTTAACCATTTCCAATCTGGCAACACTGAGCACCTTGAGCCTCCAATTACATTATTTACAACAGCACATTACATCTGCAGCCAAGCCAAAACGTAAATTTGCCTTAATTTTCTTATTTTAATATGTCGCCAATAATACGCTCCATGTATTGCTATTACATTTATTGCTTTAATATAAGGACAAGACACATTAACCCCCCCCCCCGGAACGAAGTGTCCTCTTTTTCACAAACTCAAATCTGGTCACCCTAATTTTACAGATACCCCTTGGCTGTGATTGGTCCGTATTAAGAACTGCTTGAGTCAGGGGCGGGGGTGGGGTTGCCGTGACCAACAAGAAAACAGAATCCTTTGACCGCCATTGTTGTAAGTTTTTACAATTCATATTTCAGCTAAACAGTACATGTAAATCAGCATCTGAATTAAAATGTGACGAGAAATGGGCATGTGTAGTTGCTGAAAATTTGCTTATTTTATTGATGAAACGGCTCATTTGTAAATTTGCACCGACTTTTCGATAACCTAGCTAGCATCGCAGGGTAGCGCCATCTACTGTTCTGGCGGTGAATTGCTTTCAGCACGCAGAGCCGTCGGAGTAGTATAAATTTAACCAATCCGTCCGACTCCGTGCGTGCGTCTGTCCGTAACGGAGTCGGAGAAGTATGAATCGGCCTTGACATCTCTCTCGCTCTGCTACCTAACAGGACTCTATCAACCATATCGGCTGCCTGGCAGGCTTTAAGTCTTTTTCTACCGGGAACTAGAGAAGACATGAGGATGTTAGTCTCCACAAACCTCCCAGAAGAGCTTGTCATTGGTCTTCTAGCACACTTATTAGATTTTAGACACACACAAGCGAGTTAAGAAGACAGCCCATTTACACAAAGTTGTAATGAAATAACATGGGGAGGGATGACTCTGTCTAAAGCTCTGAGATCTGGCAACCCGGAACTGTCACCTTACCAGTGTTGGGAGTTACTGCAACTCCACTTCTTTTGGCAGTAACTAGTAATGTAACTCATTACTTTTTTCAATTAAATAACGCAGTTAAATTACTGAAATTTAAATGAGCTCGTTACTCTTTACTTTTTTCTTGCATGAATTCCTAAATTTCCTGTTTTTAATCTAAATTAAACAAGTTTACGGCGTCGCAGAGTATGAATGAATCAATCCGCATTTTAGACTATAGCCCACACAATGGCCGACAGTTAGGACCGTGCAAGCTTTTTGTCATGGAAATATCTACATTATTTTTCCCTTGTCTAGATCAAGGATAAAGATATACTGGTTAGTTGTAGTTTGTGTGCAGGTGCGAGAACTTAATCCACTGCGAAGAATAGTAATTATAATCTTCACAAGCACCTAGTAAAAGAACACGCTTCTTCAAAGCTAATCGCGAAAGAACCCAGTGCCAGCTCCGCTGATCAAGCAGTTGGAGCCACTTCATCAAAACAGCCGAGGCTTGATTTTAAACAGAGTATTTCCAGTCTCTAAGCCAGGCAGAACTAAACAGACTGATCCCCCAGGTATGTTGTCAAGACATGCGACCTATGTCAACAGTTGAGTCCGTTGCCTTCAGGCAACTAATTAGCAACATACAATGATATAACATTTTACAGTTGTCTTGTCCCACACTGTGCCACTGCAACACTAAAATATTATAACTATCTGTGTGCGTTGATTTGATAATAGAAGCAGGGAATTAGAAGTAACGCAAACGTTACTTTCCCTTGTAACTAATTACTTTTCTATGCAGTAACTAGTAAAGTAATGCAGTTACTTCTGAAATAAGTAACTAGTAACTGTAACTAATTACTAATTTTCGGTAACGTTCCCAACACTGCACCTTACATAGGCACAGGTACTCGCACACACACAAAATATTACTTTTGTCTCAAACAGCTGTTCACAGAGTCAGTGGCAAACTGTAGTTTAGTGGAGGAGAGATCCAGAGTCATAAGGAATAAGAGGGAGGGAGGAGTGAAGGGAGTAAGAAAAAAGGAAGCAGAGGGATGGAATGAAAGTGAAGAAGGGAAGGAGAGAGAGTCAGTCAGAGAAGGGAAAGGAAAGTAGGGAGTGATCAAACTACCGATTCCTGCAGCTGACAGCCAGAGAGCGTTAGGCACAGGAGCTTCCACCAGCTAAAACAGGGGCTCTCTCAACCATGACAGTGTCATTTATTTTAATGGGGACACTCTCCATTTGGGTCTCTCTTTTCTTTTCTCTCCCTCACTCTCTCTTTCTCTCTCTCTTTCTCTCGCTCCATATCCCTCTGTTTTTGACACCCCCTCAATCTTCTTCAGTCTTTCTGACTTTCTTCCCTTCGCTCTCTCTCTGCTTACCTTCTCTCGCCCCCTATGCCACAAGGTGGCCCTGTTTAAAATGCCAGACATGGGGGTTAGGTGGTTGTTGCAGCGTATGTGTGTGTGGCTGTCTGTCTAATTGGTTTGCTTAACCTTCAGATCACAATGAGCAGGCTGTAATGAAGGCTCATGATTCATGGCCAGGTAATAAAGATAGACATGGACGTTTTACTGCAAACACACACACCTTAAGATACTCCCCCCACACAGCTGGGCTTTAATGCATCATTGAGAGGGTACTGTCAGGCAGGTCCCTCACAACACAGATCTTTATCACACTCAGAGACCCACAGAGAAACCATCACTGTTTTTATTTTCATCTTGTTGAGATAGCTACTGAAGTGGAGAAATCCAGAAACGTCTGGCTTCTAGCTCTGAATGACTGGATTATAATTGTTTAAATGCCAAGAAGGGACACTATCACAATATGAAAGTAAGGTACGCTGTGTGTGTGTGTTGTCTCCATATTTCTCCTTCCTCAACCCTGTCAAGTCTAGAGACCTCCTCTGCCTCAATTCCGCCTGACTGAACAGAGCATCTGTCTACCGCAGCACTGCAGCTCTCACTGACAACACTAGGCACACCTCCATAGTCCATAATAGCCACCCAGGGCTGTATCACACTTTGTCACAGAACTACCTTTATTTACCTCCCATAATGACATCCCAAAACTACTGCCTTTGATTTTGGAGTGTTTCTGACACACCTCTTTCGAAAACTACAGACCCACCTCTTTTTTAATGACAGACCACCCCCATCCACTTTAAAAAGCCATTAAAACTTTCAAACACTATACATGCATTGACCCTCCAGTGGCCCCTAAACCTTCAAAAAGCATCACTATCACACATGCTCTCCACATGGTCACACTTCTAACCTATTTTTCTCTCCTCCCCTCACTCCTTCTCTCTTTCTCTCTCTCTCTCTCTCTCTCTCTCTCTCTCTCTCTCTCTCTCTCTCTCTCTCTCTCTCTCTCTCTCTCTCTCTCTCTCTCTCTCTCCCTCTGTCCACACCAAGACTCCCTGCTGCCACTTTCTCTCAAGACTTTTCTTCTGATGGCCTCTCCTCCTCCTCACTGTCTCATCCCTCTCTTCTCTCCTTTTCCCTATCTCATTATCCTTCCAAATATCATCACTAATTCAGAGGCACTTAAAACGCAGACTATACCCTGACACAGCAATCTGCTGCAGGAGGACACCAGTTCATTAAAAACCTCATCAAATATGCACAGCACTCTACAGCATACACACACATACCTGAACACACACACACTTACTTTAGTAGCTAACTAATTCACTTTTCAAGGTGCGAGTCAAGTCTCACCCTGTGGTGCTAACAAGTCCTTCTCATCCCCTGCCGTTTGTAACCAAGGTGAGAGGGGGAATTCTAATACTGACTAAAATAACAAACATTTCCCATTATCAAGGACACCTGACCAAGGTACATATCCCATATTGGTGAGGATTAAAGATCCTTGCATGCGATTTCATCAACAGAAAATGTTTTTTGAAGCTTTGTCAAACAAGCTACTACTGCATTTTGTGCCACTCCTGACAATATCAACTGGGACCGGGAAAGAAAGAAAGAACCTTCAACTTCCCAGGTGTAAGTGTCCAAAAAGTGATCTGTGGGGAAAGGATCTTGCTACAGCAAGGCATCCTGCGAAGAGTGGAGTCGTAAAGCAGTAGGCTGGTTCATATTATGACTCATAAAATTCCTACTGCTTCTCCACGCATTAAATCACTGCTGGGAGACAACACACAGACACACAAGTAGCTGGTGTCATTTCACTGGTTCCTCTGTGGTCCCATAAACTTATCCTACTGGTGGTTGAGACAATGATGTTTGTTTGAAAATGTGTGTGAATGTGTGTGTGTGTGTGTGTGTGTGTGTGTGTGTGTGTGTGTGTGTGTGAAAGAGAGAGAGAGAGAGAGAGAGAGAGAGAGAGAGAGAGAGAGAGAGAGAGAGAGAGAGAGACCAGAAGATGTTGTGCACCAGATCAGCATATTTGGTGAATGATGGGGCTTCACACACACATGCAATACAACAGCCTTTGGTAGAGTTACCCCTCTGTAACTCGTAGATATAATACTTTAATTAACACAGGTATGGATTATTTTAATTTCTACATTATAGAGTTGACACACCAGCACTGATGTTCTTTTCTCTGGAGGCCCCAGTTTTACAGCGTGTGTATGTGTGTGGGTGTGTGTGTCAGATATGTCGGTTCATTAATAAATACAATTACAGAGCCATGTCTGAGCTGATGGGTCAGCGCTGTAACAGGCAGGCCAGTCCACAGTGGACTACTGCCAAGCTGCTGGGTAGAACACACACACACAAATACACAGACACACAGACAGACACACAATCTTCTAATAATCGTAAAAAAATACTATAATAATGACACCCCTTAAACACAGATAAGAACAAGAGCATGTCTTGTTGTTACCACAATTCTACTATCAGGAAGATGCAAGGTATTCCCCGGGAGAGTCTGTCGAGACGGCAAACCTCAGAACTTTCCCAGAGAGAGATTAGGCAGCAGTTAAAGGAGAGGAAAAACAGTAGCTAGAGGAGTTAGCTACCATGATGAACTCTCAACAACAACAAACTCACTCAGTAACCAACCCATTCCCACCAGTGACCAGCATCAAAACCTTCAGACAGCTGGCTGGCTTCATTATCAGACCCAGGCATGCTATTGGTGGGCCTTTGTGAGGCGGAAGAAGGAGAGAAAGAAAATGTTGGCAGTAAAAAGTCTTCAAATAGAACCAATTCTGTGAGGACGTAAAAACCAATTAAGATCAACCAGAGTGTTTGGTACCCCAAAGAGCATTGCTTTTAACACAGTGAGAAAAGAGAGGGAAAGGGAAAAGGAGATGGAGGATGAGAGAAAGAGAAGGACACAGAGACGGAAAGAGATGAAAAGAGAGAGCGGGGGAGGAGGAAGCACTTCAATCTCGATAAGAACTCTTAAGACAGACCCACACAGTGGCATTGAATTCATCATAGTCAGGGGAGAGGACGTGTTTTCATTTACACAAGAAGTCCGTGGGAGATCAGAACACAGTATACAGCAGAGCTCTGCTAAATGGTGCCACAGCCTCCAAGACTATTTTACTGAATATGACAGACAAGAGTATAGGACAGTCACCTTGCTCCAGTTCTTTACACAAGGACACATCACATTGTCTCGATTCCCACAGATAGTCTCTTCAGAAATCCAAACAGAGAACAAGACAAAGATGCCACTTTAAACCAAGCTCCCTGTGTAAGCATGTAGAAAATCTGCAGGTCTCAAAGCAGCAGAGCAGGTGACATTATTGGTTTGGTTTGGGATGAAGGCATTTGCAGAACCAGGGTGACCGCTACAGCAAAGCCTAGGGCAGAACCCGATAGATATGATACCTCTGGTCTTTGTTTATCCCCAAACATCATCACCACAATGTTTAAGCTTCAACTATCTGACGAATGCTGGGGTCTAACTGCAGACAGTAACAGTTGAAGAAAACTAGCTGACTCACTATAGATTTGTTCACTCGGGTCGTTCCCTCAAAGCTATCTGACCTCTTCTCTCGCAAACATAAACAAAGCTATCTGACCTCTTCTCTCGCAAACATAAACAAAAGCAGATCCTCAAACAGGACTCAATAGAGCAGACAGCCAGTGGGCCAACTTTGATCATTTACAGCACCCAACTGAAGAAAACAAAACAAAAGCACGGATGCAGCACATAAACATAATGCAAAATGTATGAGAAGTGAGAGAGGGGATGTGTGGCTGACTATTCCATGCCTCCATTATAATCTGTCTGCTTCCAAGTCATTGTGTTTGCTGCTTGGATGAAGAGTGTGACTAACACGCTTAGGTTGAGCCCTCAGCCACATAGGCCTCAAGAGGGTGACTTACTTTCTATGTCTGACTTCCCTGGGTTTGACTCTTTCACATTCTAACTATAGAGATTGTCAAGAAGCAGTGTTCTTGGTGAGATTATAGCCTAGCCTGTGACTTCACTCAGAGCTCCAAACCTGCAGTGTAGCGTGTCATCAAATTATGGAGAATTCTGCCCCCAAAAATACATGAATCTAAGCATGGGTAGAGATTAAAGAGACCAAAATTGGTTCACAGTTGGGCAACTAAACTGACTCTTTGTAACTCCAGTATTTTCTTTCCATTGAAAGGTTGTCTGATGAAGTTTGTTTTTGGCATGCCAATACTGCCTTCTGGTGGCTACAGGGAAGAATAACATCTGCAGCTGCTCAGGGACAGAGGATGGAAGCGGCGGAGAGAAAGATAAACAGAGGACAGAAAAATTGATGGGTAGAATAAGAAAGATAGAGGATAGAAGAACAGGGGGGAGAGAAAGAGAAACAGACACATTACGAAATGCTCAGAAGCAGGTAGTCAAGGACAACATCAATGCTGAAATATATACTGCCCAAGGGCAGAGAATATAAAATAAAGCTGCAATGACTCAATGTCAGTTCAGAACTCTTAGATCTTGTCAGATCTTGAGAGCTTGTCAGTTAGTGAGTAGTTTTATTAGCTCACTGTTATGGGGGAGTCTAGAAAGCTACCTCTCTGATATCCTAAACAAACCAGCTGATTAATATTAGATAGATAGATTAAACAAAAGGCTAAGGAAGCTGTCAAAAAAATCTGCCTGAGAAAGAGATCTAGGCAGGCAGGGTCTCAGGTCCTGACTAGCCTGGCTTCATCACTATTGTCCTGGGGAGGGACACGGCCTTAAAGCAGCTTCCTCTGGATCCCTGCCTCGCTGATCAAAGACCTGCATCTGAGGGAAGGAGGAAGGAGGAAGGAGTCAAGGTCTGCTTTGAACAGAAAGGGAAAGAAGATGTCAAACTCGATGTGGTGAAACTACTTTCTCTTGAATCTTTATTCACATGGGCGTATCTAGCCTTATTTTGGCTGGAGGGGGCTGGAGCCCCCCAAAAAGTTTCATTAGCCCTTATAAAAATCAAAGACTTGTATATTTCTTTTGTTTTTCTTTCATATTTTAAATCTAAATGTGTTAATGTATTTTCCTAAAACCCACTAGAGGACGCAATTTAAAAGGATATTTTGAAAAATGTCTTCTAGGGAAACATGCCCCCAGACCCCCCTAGTTTTGCTAGGTCACAGGAAAAATAATAGGTTTTATCTAGGGGCTTAGCCGTCCCAAAGGGGGAACCTAGATTTGCACCTGTTTATTCCCCCAGGCAAGTCACACCAAGATTTACATATGTGAAATGATGATACGTATGTCAAGTGATTCCTGCCCTCAGACATGCCTTTGTGTTGTAAATTAGTAATGAGCATTTGGTAAATTATTGTGTAGGGATTTATATTGAGTAATATTGTCATTATTGCACGAATATAATAATGAAATTTGCCCAACAGATGTCGCTAAAACACCTGAGTACTAGAACTCAATTACAATTTGAAACAGCAGACCACCAACAAGGCACTAATATACACGCTACTATACACATAAATAGGAAATTCAAATAAGCACTTAAAGCTGATCCTCAACTACCTGCACAAATAACTTAGTTATAACGTGTCACAACCGTGTCTCATGCAATTATGTACACAGTTATTGTAAACGAAACAAACAAAACAATTATTGCTATGTTTACAATGTAATTGTGGCTTCCCAAACGCCAAGCGGACGTGTTGTAAAACTCGAATAAAATAACTTATGTGTTTGCTCTCATTTGCCTGCTTTACCATTAAACAGGCTACTCGTGAATGTTGGCATTAGTTTTTTAATTTCTTGCATTTATTTTAAAGGAAAAAGGTGTAGCCGAGTGTGATATACGAAACAAGGAAAGCTCTACTGTCTTTCCCTAACTCAACAGGTGGGGGAGTGGAGGCCTTCGTGGGGGAGTTACAATTTAAGTGGGAACCAATCACAATAGACAGAGGCGTTTCTTCGGACCCGGACTTTTTATTGTTACTACGGATGCACACAGTTCTCACCGTCATCCATCTGTGTCTTGTCCATACAGTTGGGCTGATCTGGGTAATGATTAGACGTAGAACCGACACGACATACGACCTGATTATGCCGAGATAAATGTAACCATCTGGCTTTCTTTGTGACAATGGCATGTGATGGTTTGAAAGACGATTTCACGGAAAAAGTATTGCCCCAACCACCTTCATGCACGTGTAACCAGAAATGCAGTCGCAACAGCAGAGGCAACGGCGCGCTGTTCCTGGCGTTCTTCGTGCTCTCGCTTTCCTTGCATGGGATCACCCTCATCTGTTACCTAGATCTCCGATTTGAAGTGAAACGGGAGATTTCTCTCCAGAAGCGGGACGCTGCGTTGAAACTAGATGGAACAGAAGTGGCTAGCCCGGTGTTGTCTTACGGTCAACAAACTCACACCGGCGACGGCGCAGAGGGTCCAGAGGTAAACATTGATCTGAAATCGACCATAGCAACCAGGCAGACGTGTAAAAGAAAGGGGGTTCGAAGTGTTTTGGCTACATGCAGCTATAATGACTGTACCCTTATGATTGTCTCTTGAGCGTGGTTGGGGTAAGTAAATGAGACCGTTTGAGTACTAGAGCTAGAACGTAGAAGGCTCAGAAAGCGGGGCAGCTGATGGTGATGGCGAAGAGAAAAATGTACAGTAGGGTTACTGTACTGTTACAACCTACTGGTTAGGGTACAAAGGAAGTGGAATGGAGAGAGCGAAAGTGTGTGTGTGTGTGTGTGAGAGGGAAAGATTAGGTAGGTAGGAAGGTACTTTATTGGTCCCAAGATAAATAGCAGGTTTACAGTCGTTGCAAAAATAATAAAAAAGATTATTAAAGATTAATTAAAAAATATACAGCGAAGGCAAGAAAGAAAGTTGCAAAGTAAGGGATATGTGTATGGAATTGGTGGGATAACAGGTGTAGGGATAGATCACCAGCAGGTGTAAAGCCCGAGGGCTGAGGTGGCTTTATTAGAATAGTTGGGGGGGGGGGGGGGGTTCTCTTCCCCTGGGCTGATGGATTGTTTATTCTCTCTCTGTCACACATACTGGCGCTGATCAAATGTTAGCCTACCTGCTTAAACCTTTTTTGTGTATTGTTTTTTATTTATGGGGCACTTCAGGGAAAAGGCCTGATTACAGATTCAGTCTTGCCTAGGATTCTATGAGAGACCTTCCTCATCCAGACTCAACAAAAAATCCAACATAGATTTCCAGTTTTCTATCTCCTATAGTCTCATATTGACCTAATGACCTTTTTCTGTTGCTGCGATTCAGTTCCACCCAACAACTCCTCTTCCCCGGTCTCAGGGTTTGCTCCGCCTCTGGCAGAGGGGACTTGCTATGTTGACGTGCCACAGCCTACTTCCCCTACACAACCACCTCACACACGAGGTGTGTGTTTGTGGTGAGATAGTCTCAGAGCGCGAGAGAGCCTTCCACCCAGTCCAGATGGTTCTAAGACTGTGAAGTGAAGGAGGGCCATGGTCCTGAAAGACCCAGCTGTAGATACAGGCATCCTGCTACGCTGGCCCTCTCCAGATGCCTGGGTTAAACAACCGTGATTACGCTCACCGCAGTTGACATAGCTGGGGGAACGGCAGCATGTGGCATGCGGGCCCTGTCAGCCGCACTTGTTAGCTTCGAGACACGTTTGGCTTTGAAGATTTAAAGGCTGCCTAATTAATTGTTTTCTTTTTTTTCTCTTCTTTATTCTCCAGTCGTTGAAAAAACTGTCGTCGGTATTTGGCACTTGGCATACTGCGGTGTCTCTGTGAAGATTTACTGTAACTCGGCATGCCATTGGAGGGCATTCAGGGCACGGGGGCTGTTAAGCCTAAATCACGTAGGAAAACCCCCCCAGCTAAACTTTTAACTTGCTAGTGTTTGTAATGTGTTGTTGAACTATAAAGCTCCGCAGTTAGGTTGCAGCTGAAGCCTAGTACATTTGTGTTTTTTCCTATATTCTTTTTCATCTGTGCCGTGCTTAATCTTAGGCTCTGAAATTGGCTTTTCGGATCATGTTTGGCTGTCAGAACAGAGGAAAATGTAAAGCCACATGTTTGACTGTGCACCCAAAATCCTTTGAGGGACGACCTTCCCCTTTCTACACACACACACACACACACAAGCCAACAGCTGGAGCCGTGATGTTGATTGGAGGCACCTGCAGACCAAATGAACAGTCGTCTGCGCTCGCTTTGACATCTGGAGGCCTGTGTAGCGGCGAACCGTTCAAGCATACAGTCTTTGCCATCGGCCAGGCATTCCTGGTCTTGTGAGGTCATCCCTGGCTGGCTGGCGGCCGGTCAGTGATGTCGACTCTTAACTGTTGTCAGCTTGGCCCAACATGGCCGAAGGGTGTTCGACATGATCCAACTCATCCCTCGCCGGCGGGGCGCCACATCTGAGTTGATGTAGAGCGAGGATCTGAACCAGAGCTGGGGCTGTTCCACCTAAAAAACAGTTTTCACAGTCTGGTTCTGATTCCATCCTGTCCATCTCTCCACACAGAACCACATCTTTTCCGCCTGTCTGTCTAAAACCATAGTCTTATTCTGGCCATGACAGTTCAGTTATGGACTGTGTGTGTGGATGGTGGGGGTGGTAGGTTAAAATCCTCCAAATAGACTAGACTTGTATCTACCTATGATGTATGGTTTGTAATATCACACTGGCTGACCATGCCAAGGGTCTGCCTGTGCACGTGTCATTGTTTGGGAGACCCCAGGCAGACTAACGCAGAACAGATGCCCAATAAGAGTCCATCTATTTGGGTCCATCCATAGTCCCCCTCCGGTCTGCTCCCCTGGTCATTACTCACCCCAACACCAAAGTGTTGCCTGAGAACGTTCTCTTCACACTGTCAGACTCAACAAAAAGAAGAGCTTTTGGGTGGTCTTGTTGTGTAATGGCAGAGTTTGTCTCCTTGTCACACACGCTCTCTTTTTCTTTATTCTCTCTTTCTCGTTTCCAAGATAGATGCAACAATCTGGAACATGGAACTGGGGTTTATAAGCCAGAACCCCGAATCCAAGGGTGTTCCGCTTCTGGAATGCTGTTAGTGGGGTTTTGAAGTGTTCCGATTGGTTCATCTGCCTCCAGGTTACGAAAACCCAGAAAGATCGCAGGGCGCATGTAGGTCAGGTCACATTAGCAGGCATGCCGTTTGTCCCCTCAGTCACCCTCATAGGTGATGCGGCTGGCCGGCCTGTCTTGTTGTTGAAGCCATTTATCCTCTCATTCATGCCGTTTTTGAATGGCGCTAAAACCAGGTGTCTTTTGAATAGGGAGCGCTCTCATGTCAGACACCCTTCGTGTCGGCCCTTTGTGTGCGCAAGGTGAGGCTCCGAGCACCTGTCCCCAGGTGACCGTCTCCTCTGCCAGGTACACAGACGGCGGGGACTAGGGTTACAGGATGATTTACAGACGCGCAGCCCTCTCACACGCACACAGGGAAGATGAAGACGTGTAGAGCTTCGGGTAACGATTCATCCAGTTGGTCCTGATTTGACCCGTTGTCACAGGCCGACAGGTTACAGTGTCATGTTTCATTATCATTCCATATCCTTATTTTTGTAGTATTTTCAGCAAAGACTTTCATTAGCCTCCCCCCCCCCCCCCACACACACACACAGACACACATACCACCACCTTCTGACTGGTCCATTGTACTGTAGAACAAAACCTACAACAGCTAAATGTACAGTTTGTATCATACATATTCCTACAGACCTTTTGCTCTCTAGCAACGTTTCTGTTCTATTGTTCCTCAGCAGGAGCCCTTCCTACAGCGCCCCGGTGACCACTATCATATCTCGGAGATGGGAACGAGCTTCACCCACAGGACCAAACGGAGTCCCAAAAAAACGCCAGAGTCAGGTACAGCCCTTTAGCTCACCCAGCCCTTTAGCTCCCCCAGCTTTACCCACGCGTGGTCCTATTGCACCCAGATGGAGCATGACTCTGTTTGTGCTCATGCTATTGATGGATAACAGAGTTATTACAGGCAACGTATATCGATGAGCCTAATCCATCCATCTGCATGCGCTTAGTAGCTAACAAAATACGTGATTTGAATCTCCTGCAGTTTCTGCCAGGGCATTGAGTTCCTTGAACTCGCTAGCTAATTTAAAGGGATGTCACAGATGCTAACATCAGGTTTACGGTGGATTTAAGGTACTTAAATGTAGCGTTTTGCAAACAGCCTGTTGATGGTTTCTCACATTTGTGGGATCAAATGTATTTTATTTTTTTTAATGCGTATTTAAGAGCAGCAGCTCCACAAAACACAGCCGTTTATAGGGGCAGGGACTGAAGAGAATGGGACTGATTAGGACTTGGATGGCAAACAAGGAAAATTGAGGATTTGAGCCAGACAGAGAGGCTGGTGTTGACTTCCCCTTCTCCCGGTGAATAATTCTGGAGTCGTCAGAGTGCTGTGTTCTGGTCCAGAGGTTTCTGAGCTGCACTGCTCTCTGGGATGACCTTGGTTGGGCTTTCACCAACCATTCCAAAAGGGTGTTCATTAAGAGAGAGAGAGAGACATCCAGATGTCAGCTGTGAGACCTTAAGGTATTTCATTCATAGTGATCACAAGCTCAGCCATCTGGTCAATATGTAGGAATTAGATTTTTTGGTTTAGAATGCGAAGTAGGCAAAAAAAGAAAACAGCTTTGTGTCTTTGAAGTACCGTGTGTGCAGCAAGTGCATCCTGATGATGTTCTGGAAGCTGTGTCGTGACATTGAACACTTGAGAGAGCAGTGCAGTGATTGTGCTTAAATTAAGATTTTGGGGGTAAACCTTAGGCCCCCCGCCCCCCCCCCCCAAAAAAAAAAACATCTGTAAAAATCTTGAGCCTCTAAACACTAATGACTCCCAGGTCTGTTGCACTACACAAAGACTTTGTAATGTCGGCCTAAGATATGCGTGTGTGTGTGCTGCGGGGGGGCACACCCGATTCCTCATACTGCAGGTCCGCTGCTTGTTAAGAGATGCATTTTAGGGATTTAGGCAGGGTAGACGCGCTGGCCATATGTCTGATAGGAGAATGTCACTGTGGGGGGTGAAGGTTAAATGGCCTTTGTAGTTCTAATGGCATAGTAAACATGGCCTAAGAGAAACGGCTGTTAGACAGGAATTCTTCCACTGCACACATGCACGCACACAGCCTATGAAAATGCATGCATCTTTCAAGCATTGATGGTGATGCCTTAGCAATGTTCATGCACACACAAAAAAAAACACCATTTAATACACACACACTTTCATCTGCATTCCCCATCTGGGCTTAATTCCGAAGAGAGGGTCTTGGCAGGATAGAGTATCTCTCTAATGATCTTCTCCAGTTCCACTGCCTGTGAATGCTTAAGGCTCTCATTCTGTGAAGACCCAAACCACACTTACAAATTACTACACTGGAAGATACCGCAGACTGACTGACACACACACACATACCTCCACCGGACTCTCCAAGAAATTAGGATTTGTTATTTTAGCCTGTGTTCAGTATGCCAGGGCTAAAACCTATTTTTCATTCCTAATCAGTCTGTTTTTCCTTCTTTTTCAGAGCCCAATGGCAGGAGAAAAGAAAGGAAAAAAGGTACCACTAATTGAGAATGTCTGTCAGCTTTAGTTATTCACCACTCTGTATGTCCTTGCTCTGATTATACCACATTATAATATGATGAGTTGAAGATAGAATCTGAGTCACGCTGATTGATAAAACTTGGGTTACAAATGGTACTTCTCTTATCTTCGATGTTAATCAGTGTTTACAGCAAGGAAAAAGGATTGAATGCACCATGGGGGAACGTGTAGTCTGGTCTAATTTCCTTGGACATAGATTAAGCCAAGATCAAAAATTGAATAGATCTGTTAACCGGATGTTTAGTCCAGCAGTACGCCTTTAATTAAAAAAAAAGTTTCAAAAATACCTTATGACTGCAGTCCTACTGTGTTTCCTTTGCAGGTAGAAAGAGGTCTCCAGGTGCCCAGGGCCCCCCTGGTCTCCCTGGCCCCCCCGGCCCCCAGGGCCCTCCAGGGATACCTGGCATCCCTGGCATCCCAGGCAGCAATGCTGTTGGCCCCTCCGGACCGCCTGGCCCCCCTGGGCTACAGGGTCCCCCTGGACTGCAAGGACCCGCAGGTATGCCAGACTGTACCCTCAGGACTCTGGATCTGGTCCCCCAGTACCCCCCAGTAGTCTGGGTTTGGACCCCCCGGTACCCCTCAGTACTCTGGGTCTGGACCCCGCTGTAGTCTGGGGCTGGACCCCTTTGTAGTCTGGAGCTGGACCCCTCTGTAGTCTGGTGTTGAACCCCCCAGTTTTCAAACTGCGATTACATGCGGGCAGAAAACGGCAGAGGAGTGAGACCCACAGAAGGGCGAGCTTTCACCCCGGGTTTGGGCAATATGAGGATATGTAACATGGTGATTGTCAGGTATGATGTCAGTTATGGTGAGGATGTTTGACATATTGTAGTGTGTCAGGTGTGTCGTCTCCCCTTCATTCTCTGCCAATGTTTTTGGCCACTCTGATGACTGATGTGTCTCTTACAGGGGTAGCAGAGAAAGCCAAAACCAAGGAATTCCAGGTACATTGCATAGCAGCACTGAACAAATACATCCCAGACATAACAACACAGAACATAGGAAGCTGTATTGTAGTAATGTAGATTTTTTACATGTAACACTGCCCAGTGGTTACTTCAGCTCTTGTCTTTGTCTCTGTGCCTCTCTCAGCCAGCGGTTGTACACCTCCAAGGACAAGAGACCACCATACAAGTCAGGGAAGGTAGGAGGTGCTTCTTTACCACTGTGCACTTCCCACTGTGCTGTCAACTCTCTTTCTGTTCCCTCCGCCTTCATGTGTCGTCTCTCCCTCTTATCTGCCACTCAGTAGACTTGCCTCTCACTTTCTCTCCCCAATCACTCCTTCACTCACACACACACACTCTCTCTCCCTCCCCCTTCCTCTCTCCCTATATCCTACCCCCTCTCCTGGTGCAGATCTTTCTGAGGGGGTGCTGAGGAACTGGAAGATGGTGTCAATCCACCACCGAGTTTTCAAGATGCACTCTCGCTCCGGGCAGCTGGAGGTTCTGCTGGATGGAGTCTACTTCATCTATAGTCAGGTAGAAGTGAGTACGGTCCCTGACCTAACTCTTCTACAAGCCATCTCTCTCTTTCCGTCTTTCGATCTATACCCATCAAACTCTATCTAAACCCATCTAACTTAGTTATGGTGTATTTACACAGTAGGGTCCAAAAGACTGAGACCATTTGACACTGCATAATTTTCCCATTCCAAACGATACTGTTGGCTTAACAATTTGAGCAATAAACTGAAATCCAAAATCCAATGACCCATTGTATTCCAGCACGATCTGTCAATGTTCCAAAGAGATTCTTGTGATGACAGAATGCTTGGCTTTCTCATACTTCAGTTCCTCTTTGGTTCAATGTGGAGTCAGACTTTTGGACCCTACTAGCTAGTATTCCATATCATACCAGAGTATTATGAGCAGATTCTGGTCACGTTGAAAAGCAAACTGTTGTATGAGTTCAAAAGAGAATGACTAAAAAGATTACAGGTGCTGGAGACAGACTTCACCTAGTTATGTTTTGCATTTTAAGGAGTATTAAATATGATTAATTATTAAGTCCTTTATACAGTGAAATGTGTGTTTACTGTACCACAGCTGTAGATGGCTATGTTTAACAGAACAAAAAGTTATCTGAAAATTCTGTTCAGATAAAATTGTGTGGGAAGGTTCTGAGGGAAAACCAATCCTGAAACGACCTGCCATTTGCATTGTCATAATACCATCGGATAAACATTAACTGAAATTGTTGACCCAACTCCAACGCCTTGACACACAAAAACATGTCATACAAGGCCAAGTTGTAAACAACTGTGACTAGACTTTGTAAGAGCGCTGGACCCCATATCTTCCTCTCCAGCTCAGTACATATCTCTAAGAAAACACCAACCATGTGGAACCATAGTAATGCCCACTCATCTTTTCTCTTATAACTCTTCCTCTGTATATCCGTTGTCTATTTTTTTATTTTTTTACATCCTCATTCCTCCCTCTCCCCCAGGTGTACTACCTCAACTTCACAGACATTGCCAGCTACGAGGTCATGGTGGACACCGCCCCGTTCCTGCGCTGCACCTGCAGCATCGAGACAGGCCAGAGGAAGTTCAACACGTGCTACACGGCAGGCGTGAGCGTGCTGCGCGCCGGCCAGAGGATCTCCGTACGCATGGTTTACGAGGACACGCTTGTCAGCATGACCAACCACACCACCTTCCTGGGTAGCGTCAGGCTGGGGGACGCGCCCCCCACAGGCCGCCACTAGGTCCCACCGCACCTCTCCACTTGTGGCTGAGGACCGTGTCCTCCACAGACCCAGTCTGAACTCTTCCCTGGAAGATCGGTTCTTGTCGTCGGCCTCTGTCTGGTATCTGATGGGATCAGAGGTGAAGTGATCTGATGTAAGAGGACGTTGAGTTAGCGGTGATGCTTTTAAGCTATGTTCAAATACCATCGGTGTCTACGAGTTGGCTTGCCTTTACATTAACTGTTGGTGATTGTGTCAGTTAAAGGTGGTATGAAAAGAAGCCTAACCAAGCCATATCTCACTACAAATTATGATTAAAAACATCCCAAACCTACATAAGGAGAATTATCCTTTTTCCATAGTCTAATGTCCTAAATAATCGCTGGACATCTTGCCTCAGAGTTAAACTAATGGATGTAACCAGGAAGAACACAGCACAAACAAATATGATACTGTACCTACATTGTATTTGCGCTCAATTTGCACTAAGGCACCCCAGCAGAGTTAACATATGTAAGATATGTTTCGTTACAATGCCTGTTTTCAGTTACCGTATGAATGAATCCACAGTTAGTAATACGGTTTGTGTTTATATTTTACTGTACATATGTGTATATAAAATGGGATATACTTTTTGAAAATGTGTGATTGATGGAATAAAATCAGTTTTCTGTCTCAGTACTGGTGTTTTTGCCAACTGTGGTTTTGATTATAAGGTTACCACTTCAGCTTTGATGTGGGATTCAGTTGGCTCAGGCACTAACAAGAACAAATAATATTTCTTGAATGAAGCCCATTGTTTTGACTCTTACAGTATTTTGTCTTGCAAAGCAACTGGGAGCACTTATGTGGGTGAGTTTGCAGTACAGTGCAAGTTCAACCACAATCCACAGACAATCTAAAATGAGTTCAATCTTCACAGTGAGAGAAATGTGTGTGTGACGGTGTTTCAGTCTGTGTGTGGTGTTTGGTACTTGCAAAGTCAGTTCCCCATTTTCGATCTAAAAAAAGAACATTGCAGTTTCCGGGTTAACTGAAGTGTGACGTTACCCTTCCAGTTAACCGAAGACACCTTCTGGCCCTCAGGACAGCCATAGAATGCAATACAATACTTTATTACTGGTAACAGCCTTCACATCAGGTATCAGCTTCCTCCTAGTGTACAGAGTAGCTGTTTTAGATGAGAATTTCAAGAGGCTGAAAAGAGACCTCGACTTAGTGTCACTTTCAGGGAAGCCAAAACCAGCCTTCTCAAAACCGGAGGAACTGAATAATGGAATATTAGCTGGGATAGTCGCTCGAGGGCAGGTATGTGGATGAGAATGCTGGCATCTGTAAAGGGCTTGTTTCCTAGAATTTCTAGCAAAACTAAACGGTACGACCACACTGTCATTGAGAATGTTTGTCTTTATGGTATGTCCCTACTGTACTGCTAATATGCAGATCAAGGGTCAGGACATAAAGTAGACCCTGATCTCAACTGGACTCACTTTATGAAGATAAATTAGTGATTAAATCCTCTGTGTAACTCAGCATGTTTTCAGGCAACTTTTTTTCTGACAGCAAACGAGGGCAAGTGTTCGAAGAACAAAACGGGAAGAAGTGCAGCAGGGCTGCAGATGTGGGTAGATGGTTTCTGGTAACGTGGATACATGACAATGCCCAAGACTAGGTTTAAGCCAAACAATGTGTCAGAAGTGTTATAAAGTAGATACAGATCAACTTTTTTTACTCTATCAGTGCACTCATTTATGCAGCTGTCAGCCAATGCTGCAAAACAGCCTTTTGTGAGAGGTAAGTAAAACATTATATATATGTAATGTGAATAACTAATTATATTCTTATTTATTTTTTATCAGCTGTTTAGCGGATGTCAAAATCGTGTTCTCTTGTCATGTTCTTGTGTTGAAATCAAGAACATGTTCTCTTACCACTTCTCTGATGTTAAAACCATGTTCTCACCATAGGGAATATAACTGTAATTCCGTGGACTGTTGCTGTGCAGCAGGGGGCAGCCATATCTTCTGAGGGAAATAAGATCCTGATCCAACAGAACGGCTTCTACATGGTGTATGGACAGGTAGAACCTTCCACATATCATTATACCTTTCAGTGAGTTACCATATTTTTCCGAAATAAAGCCTCGGTTTGTACCCCGATTTTACGTTTCTTGTGGTGGTAAAGCTTATATTTCGATGCGGCTTATAGCACGTTTTTATAACAAAACAACAGTAAAAACACTTTTTTTGTGAATGCTATTTAAGCAATAAGGTACGGGAGGCAGTACTTTATCGTAAATAAAAGTACGTGTTCAAGGGTGTTATTAGGCCCGACCAATGAATTACTAATCACAAAAAGCAACATGTCTAAAAAGTGAACAATTGTGTTTTTTTTACTCTTAACATGGTCATAATATTTCAGGAGCTTGTGCCTCAAATGTAGCCTGACGTTGTTATACTCATAATTCTAGTCAGAATATGAGTCTGAAACCTTTCCATTGGGCTGTGAATATGGGGCGTGTTTCAACCGAACCCTGAAGAGAATGCCCCTTCACTAAATTGGATAGACCTACAACCAATCAGAGCAACGTAATATGTTGTTTGTTGAAAACAAATTTAACCCAAGCGCTCTTTGGTGACGTGGTTGATTACGTTACTGTTGATCATCTGTCCATCATCGTATAAAGCCCGCTCTGACAATTTGGTTGGTCCGAACAGCTCTTGTTCGGGCATTAGTTTTCCCGGACCGAGCAACTCCAAACCGAACTTCCCGACCAATTTTTTTTGTGGGCGGGGCTAAATTCGGCTGGCAGCCAGGCTACCTCAAATTAGACCTTTGTGGAAACCACTTTATGAATATTAACGTTGTGACAAACCCTGACTGTCACTTATTCTGAAGGTCCACAGGACGCAGGCTAATCAAATGAATGACTATGCAGAGGCAGAAATGTAGCAAAATACAGTATGGTTTATTCAATAAATATCTGGTCGCTGATAATGAATGAGATTACGAAACAATAATTCACACACGTACATTCACACACTGCCATCAAAGTAGCTCCCCACCACGGTATACAGGCCATGAGTAACCAGTAAACAGTCTGACAAACCAATCCCCAATAAAAAGCAACACCATCTGGATTAACACACTACAAATCAATCCATTTAAGTGGACTAACAGAATCCAGAACAATGTGAGTCAAGGCTCTAACACACTCCACACAATAGTGTTTGGGGATCTCAAAAACACACAAAATGTCAGAAACTGTAAATTCACTGGACCTAATGTATCCAGAGGGTGGTAACACCCAGGTGGCAGTTAACCAAAAAGGACACACATTCATTCAAACAAAGGGAAACAAAAACCCAAAAGAAATATGTGTTGGTGGCTCTCTCACAGCCTAAAATTACAAACAAATTAAAGTATGGGAAAACAGTGGTCAACCACTTCGCTGTGTGTGTCGTTCCTGCTAAAACACAAAAGACATCAGGTTCAGACTGGTCTCTGATATACATTACACATAATATTGACCATAACAACCTTTACATGATTAAGAAAGAAGTACACAACTAAAATCATATACCTTAGTCAGGCTTCCCGCACACAAACCTCAGCCACTGCGCCAGCACACAAGAAACGACAATGCAATGACAGATTTAAATGTTGCGTTAAACAAGCGCTTTTGTAAGCGTTACATAAAACAGATAAATCGAAACCTACCAGTGTTCTTCCCGCGACACACAACCACGGGCAACACGCACCAAACAATTCAAACGACTTAGTCAGGCGGAAACGGCGTATATATACACCCCACCCCTAAGAGGGCGTGTGCCCAAAGCGCTGCACGTCAGCCCTACCACAGTTTTAACAAGTCCCCCCCAATATTTGATCATACTGTATGATTATGGGACACGTCCTCCACAATATTTGATCATACTGTATGATTATGACGTTGATGTTGTGCACTAGTTTGTGTTGTACTTCCATAATGGCGGCGGAAAAAGATGCGAGTGAAGCCTTTCGGTCAATTGTGGCAATGCTGCCGAATATCCATAAGCTCAAGCCTTGAAGCTGAGAATGCCATTGGCTGCTTAAAGTCAGGCGGGCTGCAGGCGGCTGCAGGCAACGCCGGTGCTGCATGAAGTCGAACACACCAATTGAAATTAATTGGAAGCCGACGCCCGCTCCGCTGCACTGTTAGGTGCGTTCACCTAACCCTAACCCTAAGGTTAGCCATGTACTTATTACTTATATAGCCATTATGTTTGACTCAGTTTATCATCACAGTTTGTTTAATGTGTTGAAAGTTTCATTCCTAAATACAGAATTTTTGTTTAAATGCTAGGTTTCATCATTGTGCCAAACTAAGCATGTTTCAGTCAGACATATTTTACAAAGTGCTTTATTCTTGCATGCCCATGTGTATTTTTGCATTATGTAGGATTTTCTTTTACGATTTCATGGAAATCTTCCAATGCATATAATTTAACAAAATTTTACCCAATCACTGCAGTTGTTTTATGTTGTAGATCTTGCGGGGTGACATGTTAGTAAGGTGTTAACATGTTTTTCACTTTGAAACAATGGTCCAGATTACAGTTGCTGCGGGATGACAAGGTAACGCTTGAGTAATTAGTGAGGAATTAACATGTTTTCCACCTTAAAATAATGGTCCACATTACTAGTAGTTCCTGCAGGATGACAAGGTAACGCTTGAGTAATTAATGAGGAGTTAACATGTTTGTCACTTTAAAGTAATGGTCCACATCACTAGTAGTTCCTGCAGGATGACAAGGTAACGCTTGAGTAATTAGTGAGGAGTTATACTGGTTTTCACAAGTAATATAATAAGTCTAATTTTATATTTGACACATACAAGACAGGCATACATTTCTGTGAGGCACTAGATTTGATATTCTAACAAACATTGTAATCTGGAAGATGTGGTTTTGCGCTTATCGCAAAATAAATGCAGCCAATGGCTTCATTATGCATGCAAATAGTTTTTTAACAGATACCATCAATATGTTTATATTTATATCCTAAAGAGAAGTCCTCCTCAGGTGGCTAATGTGACATAAAGGTAGGTTTTTGGAGTCTGAGACATATTGAACTGACACTCAAGAGCTCATAATAGTGAACTAGTCCAATCATGAGCATGTCAGCATCACTTCCTAATTATTACAAATATTAAACAAATTATCATTATTTGTATTATTCCATGTTAAAGTTTGAAATAATGAAATTAACAAAGAACATACGTCCATCCTTTGGTAAGAGTAGTCACAATCTCAACCTGTGACTAACGTATTTGGGGGGATATAATATTCATAAACTGGTTTGCACAAAGAACCCATTTGAGGCACAAGCTTCTGAAATGTTATGACAATGTTAAGAGAGAAAAAAAAATGGTAGACATGTTACTTTTGTGATTAGTAATTAATTGGTTATTCTTTCTTAAAGGTCACATCATATGCTGTTTTTGGATGCTTTTATATAGGCCTTAGTGGTTCCCTATTACTGTATCTGAAGTATCTTTCCCCAAATTCAGCCTTGGTGCATAATTACAGCCAGGGCCGGCCCAAGCCTTTATGGGGCCTTAAGCGAAATTGATTTGGCGGCCCCTCGGCGTCGCTTATCGTTGCAGATTAAAAAAAGAATATATATATTTTTACATAATACATTAAACTGTCGTTTAATTTGCTCTTGGGGGCCCTCTGGTAGCCACAGGGGCCCTAAGCAGCCTCTTAGTTCGCTTATGCCTTGGGCCGGCCCTGATTACAGCCACTAGAGCAGTCCCTCAATGAGCTTTCCCCAAAACGCACTGTTTCTGTGTCTGTAGCTTTAAATGCTAATGAGGAGGAGAGGGGCGGCAACATACGCTAATGTTTACAACGGATGTATGGCAATGGCTCGTTGCCCCGTTGCTGTAAGATGCTTCGAATCAATTTGCCCATTCTCATCTGATCACCCTAGTTTGCAGATGTGCACACTCATAATAATTTCAATGAGGAAAAGGCGGATATTGTGCGCGCCATAACACCAACAGCATAACGGTTATCCAAATAAGAAGTTTACAACACTGGTTTACAACACTGGCAAGCTAGGTAACCATATACAGTAAAGCAACACAATTATATAGCGTTTGTTAACTTACTTGTCCAAGGTTTGTAGCTTGACCAAGGAGATTTAGTAATGATCCAGATTTCAGCAAGGCCAGCTTTGTGTTGGCTCAAGTTGAGGAAACAGTAGTGGCTGAAATGTTTGGCGCAGACATACAAAACGTTGAGAAGATGTGTCGGCGCATTTCCAGCAAAAATAAAATTAAGATACTGGTTGGGCAGAGGCTTGGATGAAGGAACTAAAAAAATACTTTTGTTTTGATATGTACATCCAAACACTGAGCAACTGTTATGCTTCGTTCCTTTGCTAGCCATGATGTCTCTCCACGATCGTAGCTCACTTTTTCATGGGCGGGCCAGATTATCTGGACGGATAAAGCAGAGAGAATGGCGGTAGCCTGGCTCCTTGTGACGTTGCAAGGAGCATATTTTCGAACAGAGCCTTTGAGCCTTCATTTTCTAAGAACACCCAGGGCTTGGTTTACACTTATCGAAAATTCTAGCCACTGGGGGCCAAAGGCAGGCTAGGGGAACTCATATTAATGTTAAATAACCTCCTAAAGTGAAGTTTTCATGTCATGTGACCTTAAATTGGTCAAAGTTCACTAGTAAGTAGGTAATAATCAAATACCTACCAAGGAACTACCTTTGTAATAAATTAGCTATTACTTACTGCTTAGTTAATCTTGGTTCCATATTAGTTATTAGTATTAAATGCTGTGTTAATGTAGTACTCCCTATTACTTCCTGCATAGCTACTCAATAACAACAGACCATTATTCTAAAGTGTTACCTGAACTTGAAAAAGGAATCCCTGAAAAAGCAATCAACAACAATAATCAGACCAGTCCATAAATCAGCTACCTTTCACCCAGTACATTTACGCCAATGTGCAGCAGCTGACAAACTGACAAATGTACTAGCTCTGAGGTAAACCACACGCTCCCTAATGTGTTTGATCTTTCGGGTTGGGTAGGTTACTTTTTAAATGTAATCCGTTACAGTTACTAGTTACCCATCCACAATTGTAATCAGTAACGTAATTTTTGGATTACCCAGACTCAGTCACGTAACCTGATTACTTTCCATTACTTTTGGATTACTTTCCAAACCTAGCTTATAACCAGTTGAAGTTTGTTTACATAATCTGGAACGTCTTTGGACAGAAATTGAGGGTTGAAACACCAGGAGAAAAATTGAGAAAAAAGGACTAGACAGCCTTTATAAAATCTCGCTTAGCATCAAACCGCGCCGACTGCTACATATCATCCATGCAGCTCGGGATATTGAGTCACCATGTGCGGTGCTGTCTTTAGATGCAGAAAAAGCATGACCAACTGGAATGGGATTATTTATGGATGGTTTTGACCATCAATTCATCAATCTAACAAAATGACTTTACAGTAACCCTCCTGCTGTAATAGTTACGGGCCATAATATATCCTCTGAATTCCCAGTCTCACGGTCTTGCCGCCAAGGATGCCCTTTTTGTCCTCTGTTGTTTGCTCTCTCACTAGAACCACTTGCTCAGTCGATACATTTACATTTATTCATTTAGCAGACGCTTTAATCCAAAGCGACTTCCAAGAGAGAGCTTTACAAAGTGGATAGGTCACTGATAATAACAACAAGATAGCCCCAAAACATTACGGGTAGCCAAAACATGATGCACATATTGTGAACAACCAAAAATAAGTGCCAAAGGGAAGAACCGTAAGAGCATGTAGTTATGCAAGTTACAATTAAACAACATGAACCGCTATAAGTGCAAGTGTACCTGTAGAAAAGCAAGCAACAGTAAAAAAATAAAATAATTATCAAATAAAATATTTAGCAGCGAGTTGCAGTACTCCAACTTGGAGAGGACAAGTGCTTGGACAAGCAGCTGGGTGGAGTGCTCAGAAAAGTGTCACCTGATCTTCCGGATGTTGTAGAGGGTGAATCTACACGACCGGGAGACCGCAGCAATGTGGGCCGTGAGGGAAAGCTCGTCATCCATGGTAACCCCAAGGTTCCTGGCAGAGGATGAAGGGGTCACTGTCGCAGATCCCAGGGTGATTGAGAGATCGTTGGAGATGGAGTGTTTGGCCGGGATGGTGAGAAGTTCTGTTTTGGCGAGGTTCAGCTGGAGGTGGTGCTTGGTCATCCAGGCGGAGATGTCTGCGAGGCAGGCTTCAATCTTAGCTGAGATCCCCGGATCGGTCGGGGGGAATAGTTCGACAACATCCTCTAAATACTCCAATCACTATAAAAATACTAAACATCACTTGGCGTTATATCCCAATGACATACTGTTATTTATAGATCAGACACCCACCTCTATTCAATACATCTTAGATACATTCAGAGACTTTAGTAAGATGTCAGGCTATAAAATGAACTGGTCCAAATTGTCATTGTTACCACTTAACAATAATTGTTAACAATTGTTACCACTTAAGATTAATCTCCTCTTTGCTGCCCCCTGGCATACCCATTGTGAAGCACTCTAAATATCTGGGCATTGATGTCCATCTATCTTTGTCAAATACAGCATCTAAAAACTTTAAGGGCATCCTTGACCGCATTGATAGGGACCTTGACATATGGTCACGTGGTCTGTGGTCAAGATGGACATTTTACCAAGGGTTAATTTTTTCTTTTCCATGTTACCGTTAACCCCTCCTCACAAATACTGGCAAAAACTCCAGTCATTAGTATCTCAATTCATTTGGAAAGGGAAACAGCCTTGGATTAAAACGTCCACATTACAACGACACAGAGCACAGGGTGGTCTTTCAGTCCCAAATTTTAAATTATACTTTTGGTCCTTCATTTTCCGTCCAATCTCAGTTTGGCTAAATCCAAATGCATCGGTTTCTTGGAGGCCTGTGGAAGAGAGGCTTGCTTCCCCCAACCAATTCCAAGATCTGATTCATTCAGCATTGTCTTGCAAACAAGCTAAGCAAAGATTAGGTCCAATAGTCTCTTATCTTCTCACTGTCTGGCGTGCCGCTGAAAAATCACTAAAACCTGGCCAGAAATGGCATCTGAATACCCCAATATTTAATAACTATTCACTCCTAACGGGTAAAGCCCCATTTACCTTTCCTGCCTGGAGGGACAGAGGTATTCAAAGGGAGTCAGGTGGCTGAGCGGGTAGAGCATCGGGCTAGTAATCTGAAGCTTGCCAGTTCGATTCCCGGCCGGTGAACATGATGTTGTGTCCTTGGGCAAGACACTTCACCCTACTTGCCTCGGGGAGAATGTCCCTGTACTTACTGTAAGTAGCTCTGGATAAGAGCCTCTGCTAAATGCAAAAGTAAATTCATGTCTTAGGTGATATTTTTGATGATAATGGCCTTCGTTCTTTTGATGACCTATATCAATTATATAATCTGCCTGGCTTCTCTTTCTTCCTGTATTTTCAATTAAGGTCCTCTATGAAAGCCTATGGAGTTCCCTGGAACACAAAACTTGTGCTCCATCCCCTGCATAATATTCTAAGCAAAAGCAATCCAAAGGGTATAGTGTCTTTACTGTATACCCAATTTTTATTATCTTCTTACACTTCTCTTTATGTACAAAATATTTGGTTAAAGGACCTGAATTGAAAAGGATGACTACATACAATGGGACAAAGTGTGGGTTTCAATTATAGAATCCTCTAAGAATCCTGACCACCAACAAATTCAGATGAGCTATATACATAGAACCTACCTGACCCCAAGAAAACGCCATGCAATGAAGATCTCTACCTCTCCATTATGTGATCTGTGAACTGGTCAGGTGGGAACATTTATGCACATGTACTGGTATTGTGAGCAGGTGGCTCATTTCTGGAAGATGGTGACATCTACACTATCAGAATTGTTAGGGAGGGACTTACCTTGCACCCCCACAGCCACACTGTTGAATATTTTTCAATTTCCAAAAACAGAAAAAAATAGCATTGTCTAGGTTGACTGCTGCTAAAAAGATCCTAGCTCGACGCTGGCTACCACCACATACACTGACTCGATTGCAATGGCGGAACCCATTTCTTGACATAAGTTTCTGACATTTCTGTTGCCAGAATGCATGGGTGCCTGCAAAACCACAATAGCAACATGGTCTGAAATAGATAAAAAACGAAGTACTTTTTTGTAAGAATATTATTGTTATTATTAATACTATTTTTATGGTTACTATAATTGTCATGTAAGTTCTATTTCTGATTATTTTGTACTCAACTTTTTTTTATTGTATTTTTTTATTTCACAAAATGCAACCTGACATCGAACTATAAATGTCTAAATTATGAAGGCAAGGTTGAGGGAGGGAGGGTCGACCACAGGGATGTGTTATTGTGTTTTGTTTTTTGTGTTTAAAACTTGAAAAGAAAAATAAATATTTAGTTACAATTATTTTGTAATTAGATTACAGTAATCCGATTACTTGTAATACGTTACTTCCCAACCCTGTTGATCTTTAACTGTCAGGTTCTATTCCTGAGCCCAGGAGCCATTATGGGTCACATTGTACGTAGCAGCGGTTCACAGACCAGTCAGAAATCGTTTGACCTGCTGCGCTGCCTCCAGGAGATGCCCCAGACTAACTCTGCCAACACCTGCTACACTGCAGGTAGGCCCCCACAACCTGAGAGCAGACCTGTCTGATGATATTTACATGTATTAATTTAGCAGACATTTTTTACCAAAGTGACATTCAAATAGTGCATATAGTAAGTGCAGCTGAAAATCAAGGACTAGATGTGTACCTTTGTAACAGTTTGACATTGTGTCAAGGAAAGGTCTGTGCAACAATAGAACCATCTATTCTACAACACTGCATAAATCCCTCATAATATGGTTGCAACAGAAACATTTCAACGACAAATGTTGTATGTGCTATGTTACAACAAGTTCTCAAACACAACATGCCCCAATTATCAATTTCTCAAAATTCAAAATGCTCAGAAATATATGTTTTGCAGATACTATGAGAGGTAGTCTATAGGTAAGTTGTGCAGAATTAAATAATGGTATTTGACAATAATGAAGGTGCATTTGATTTGTCTAACAATTGCATCTTAGGAGACTAATCCATTGGTTTCTTGCGGTGGTTGAATTAAATGTTTAACTTTAAGTGCCTTGAAGTATCAGTTCATAGTAAATTATTTAAATTTGCAGGAGACACTGGAAATACAGTAATAGGACAATGATTGGGAGTTAGAAGTAGTAAGCAAGGCAACTCTCTAACAAAGATGGGCATTATAAAACACTAAACAGCAACTTCTTATGCAGGCTAACCTTGCATGGAAGTTAAAAATTATGTCAGAATGCTACCCTTGTCAAAGAAATTAGGAATATGATGTTTTATACTGAATAATGCAGATGCTTAGCATTCTTTGTCAGCAGATAACAGACCCCCACAAACTAAACTCTAGGCTTTCTCATCACCCTGGGAAGGGTGAGCATTTGCTTAAGACTAGAAGATGTTGGGGGTTTGTCTGTTTTAAGGAGATGCTGTGTGACAAGGACTAAGATGGAGACGCAAGGTCTGGAGACCATCTGCTTGACACCTTTATGAAGGAGCTTTTACGACATCAGGAGATCCTGTTGTTGTGTTTCAATCAGGGTTGATGTCGTAAACACGCACACATTTAAACATGCATGCGCCAGGTCTATTTAAGGGAGCCAATGAAGAAGCGCCATGGGACATTTGCATGCCTTTGTCTTAGCCAATGACTGTAAAGGGCGGGCTGCTGAAATAGGTAGCTAGCACGCAGCCAAGCCCCCACCCCTCGCCCCTCGGCTTGAAGCAAGGGCCCCGGTGGATGTAGGTGATATTGCATGTACGGTTAGGTTTCCGACTCTTCCGGTCGTTTTTATTCTATTAACTCCATTCAACATTTACAAAACTATCTCCCCCAATAATTTTTGTTTGATTTTCGAACCTGGCTCATACTACTAGCTTTTTCATATAATAATTTTTCCCGATATTTGCTAAGTTTGAAACCAATCCGAAATGGGTAAACTAGCAACCCATTTATTTGCTTAGTCAATGAAAGTTGCCTGCAAATGTGATGGCGGATACTAACAGGGCACGAGCACAAAAGTTCACATTGGCCGATAGCCGATGAGCTCTCGGAGCTAGGGAAAAAAAGAGCCACTGTTTAAAGCTAGACAGGAAGACACGGAAGTGGAAAGATGGCTGCGTCCAGTCTCGCGCTCTCGCTTGCCTCACTGCGCCACTGAGCGCTTTTCATATAAATGAATGGGGACGCCATCTTGGAAGACAAAAGTAGCTTACTCTAGTCATATTAACTCTATGACAATAGCGTGTGATGTTTTTGTCTCCTTGTGGGCCGGCCGCAAACAATAATGCGTCCTTAAACTTGTTCACCGACTGACTGTGCAATGCTTGATAGATTAATATTTCTGACACCCTCCTCTCCCCTATAGAAAATCAAAAATGCTCCATGCACAGGCATAATGAAGCTGCAGGGCCCTCTTATCTTTCTCCCTCCCCCGATGTTTTGGAGCTGTAACACCCTCCCCTATCTACCTCCCTCCTCAGGTAAAATACAACTGTAAAGCCCCCTTTTCACTCCTTCCCCAGGTCTAGTGAAGTTGGACCAGAGAGATGAGCTTGAACTGGTCATCCCAGACCGACCCCAGGCCCAGGTCTCCATGGACGCTGACTCCACCTTCTTTGGCATCATGCAGCTGACCTGAGCTCCACTGAAGAGCAGAAGAGATTTGACCCAAGGTTTGTCACTGGCCAGTCAGGCCATGACAGTTTTTGCAAGCCTGATCTTATCTCTATTATACTCACAGGATAATATTCCCAATTTTTACCCCACAAGCTAAATACTTTTATAATAATTATACTCGCTCCTGGCTTGCCGGTCATCTTTATATCCATATTTGAAGAGGAAGCTATCTTATTTAGTTAACTTTCAGTGAAAGTTCACTGAAGCCAGTGTTGCTTTTACAAGGGAGTCCTGACACTGTAGAGGGATGCACAAAAACTGATGCAAAATGTTTATAAACAAAACTAAATGGAGCAGAGGAAAAGAACAAAATGACAAAAAACTGGGGAAACAATGAGGCTTGATACATTGTCAACACTGTCAGTGTTGGAGAGAAGATTGAAAGTGTGGTTATCAGCAGGATATAACAGCCTCCAAAAAGACCTGGAGGCAGCTGATACGGACATTCAATGACAACAGGAAAAATATGGTCTTTGTAAAAGCCTTAAAGATAAATGTAAACTGGATGATGGACGTTTCAGAACCACTCAGGGAATATTTCCAAGCAGTTCCGTACAAATTATGCTTTCTGCAACTTTTTTCTTATTTTAAAACCATTTTCTTTTGTATATGGAGTATTGTGGTAAAAATAGCAACATAGAAATAAATCTCTTGTCACTTCAGGTGCAGGTAGCCTTCAAGCCTGTAGGTAGTACTACTCTGGTCCTTGTCCAGTGACAGTCTTTGTTTGTGTGTTCTGCTGTGTTCTGTCATCACAGTTTATTTCAACCCTGTGTCTGTTTATACCTTCGACAGGGCTTCCCCCCACCTCCTCACCGGAAGTTTGTTTGTTCTTCCTGGCTATTTTAGCAAGGTTTCCGTTTAGGAAAGAGTTCCAAATTTAACTATAGCAGGAACAAACAATGATAAATTTACCTGCCATGGAAGAGGTGCTGTCCGGTTGGCTGATATAATATGCCTCACGTGAAGGTAACACATATTTGTACTGACAGTGCATATGAAAAAAATGGGTGTCATCAGACATACCTGTCATAGAATAAATAAATGTGTCTTAAAATTCTAAATTAAACTCATAATAAAGGATCCTTACTTGGAGAGATTAAAGCAAGTTGATACAGGGGTAAGTTAAATATAAGGTTTGCTTAAAAACAATTGAGAATTGTTTCCCTTTGTAAATAGAGAAAGGTTGGTAACAACAGAACACGCCAAATCATTCTGAAACTGAAAACTTTAGTGTTTGTCATACACAAAAGTCAAATATGGATATATATATATGTTTATACAGATATGTAAATATGTTTGAGTTTTTCGATTTTTTTCAACTACATAAAACAATTGAACAGTGTCACACAATAAGGTGAGTGAGAGATAACTATGATCTAATGTTTCATGCTTGGATGGCTGTATGAAGGTTTGTGCTCAGGGCAGGAGCATTTGTCATTCCTAAAAAATTGAATAGATCTTAAAATAAATGTTCATGTGGAGAAATCTAGAAAAAACATTTTTTTTTACAACTTGATAGGGTTACTTTCTTCAAATATACTAAACTCGACATGCTCTCTCCTCTCAGAGGGTGTTGTGACAAACGTGTTTATTGGGTTAATAAAAGTCAACAAGCAGCGTATCTGGTGTCCACATCCCTTCTTTCCTCTTACTTTTTTTTTTTTCATGATGAGCAGCTATATATGGCTGTAGAGTCATGCAGCGCTGCCCAGACAAGCAAAATAAGCAGAATGATGATGGGACACACTCTCAATCTCTTTTACCTCTTTTGGTCACACTCTCTCCTTTACCCAGTCTTTGGAAGGCAAGATCTGCACTACCAGGTAGGACCTCCAGAAAATAGGAAACTTCATTGTCTACATTTTACTGTAGTTGTTCTGATTAACCAACTTAATATTGTAACATTGTCATGTATTGATTTCCAGAAGCCCTAAGTACTATTGGTAGTGTTTGAAAGTGCAAGCCTTCTGCAGCACGATTTCACTTACAACACCAGCATATGTGCACATGTTTAAGCATGTGATACATGTATTACTTCAAAACCAGGAGCTGTCCCAGCAACACCAGAACCTGACTTCAATTCCTGATGGACTGGACCCAAGTCTTAGGGGACTGGACCTCTCCCACAACATGATCAGGCAGCTGGGCCTGCTGGCTCTACCAGACCTGAAAAGATTGGACCTCAGCTATAACCATGTTGAGCTGATGGATGATCTGGTTTTCCAGCATGTTCCAGAACTGATAGAACTGAACCTGGCCTGTAATGAGCTGAACAACAACGTTGAGATAAACAGCAAAACCCTACAGCGCCTCCAAACATTGAGGAGGCTGGATATGTCTCTGAACAGCTTAGATGGTGATGCAGTAGGACTTTACATTTCCAACATGTCTTCTCTGGAACACCTAGATCTCACAGGAAATACTTTGATGAAACTCATGTCAAAATCCTTTACAGGAGCCAAGAGCTTGAGAACGATTTCCCTTGAAAATAATGTCATATCAGATATAGAGCCGGGGACATTTAAAACTTTGAGAGAACTAGAAAGTTTGAACTTGGCCCGAAACAATTTGGCCCACATCTGTGACTTCAAACTCCATCAGGTGAAATTCTTAAACCTGAGCCGAAATTCTATTGCGTTCTTTGTAACACACGAGGATGAGGAATTGTACAAACTTGAAATCTTGGATCTGAGTCACAACAACCTCCTTTATTTTCCAATTGTCCCAAAGACCAGTCGTCTTAGACACCTTCACCTGCAACACAACATGTTGGGGGCCATGAGCACAGAGGTCCAGGTGCCAGAGTCCAACACTCTTTACAAAGAGATCACATGTGCGAAGAACAGTACTTTAGAGAACGATAACATATATTCCAACTGGAGGCACATGCCATTGGTTTATGTAGACTTGAGTAACAATCACTTCAGGTACTTTCCTCTACAAACCCTGAGGTATCTGACAGCTTTGGAAACACTGAATTTGAGTACAAACTGTCTTTCTGATGTCAGCTATGACTCTGCGCAGGATGGTACTGTGGGAAACCTTGCCCAACCTCTCTTTCCCTCCTTGCGGTACTTTGACTTGCAAAACAATGACATCACACACTTCTCCCCCCTCTCTCTACAGTCCCTGCCCCGTATAGAGACTCTGAACCTACAACAGAACACTGTGAAGCCATGTGACCCAAGACCAAAACCAGACAACATGACAAAACCAAGCCCACAACCTGATTTGTCCTGCGTCAACTTCAGCCAAATTAGGACTCTAAGACATCTTAACTTGCAAGACAATGGCATAGAGGTTCTCCATCCCAAAACTTTTGATCAAACACCTCTCGTTTCTCTCAAATTGGCAAGGAATGAAGATTTGATGATACACTTGGGTGCCTTGGAGGGTGTCCAGAGAAGTCTACAGTCACTTAGTATCAGTGAAATTAACATGACAAACACTGACTGGTCTTTACCTTGTTTAACAGCACTGACTCAGCTTAACATTTCCTACAACAACCTAGTTGCGATCCCTGACAGTATTGTATGTTCTCCAATAAGAGAGCTTGATGTTAGAAATAATGCTTTTGTTTCATTAGATGATTCTTTGGTTGCAAATTTGTCTGTGCGTCTTCGAGTTCTATATATTAGTGGAAACGCTTTAAACTGCTGTGATACAAACTGGCTGATAATCTTGAGGAAAGCCAAGGTTAACATTCCAGACCTTTATAAATCGGAATGTATCACAGCTTACAATGGAAGCCTTATACTGCTGACTGAGTTTTTACACAATCCTTCCCTTTTTTGTTTGTATGAGTCTGGGACACCAGAACTGAGTTTGGTACTTGTTATAATCTTCATCTTATTTGTGTCTACTGCGTTTACAACATTGGTTGTGTGTATACAAAAAGTGTGTTGCCAAAGAGGATCTTTTATTGTGTGACATAACAGATGTATTTATGTCAGATTCATTGTGTTTGCTATTCCTCCACAGTCTCCCTCTTTGCTTACACCACATCTACATAATTGTCAAAACATACTAAAGAATACTAAGAAGTTAAGCTAGTACAGATGGAGAATGGATTCATACAATAACCTGAAGACGCCAGTAGAAAACTGCATGCATATTAGTCTGCTACGGTAGGACCAAACTTTCACAATGTCTGTGTTTGATAGCACTTCGAGAATTTGAGGAAACCCCAAAATGAATGTTCATGAAAAAACTGTTTAGTTACTCTTTCAAATTATTTCGAAAAATGTGTAGGCTACGGCTATTAATGCGACATAATTTTTAACAATCTTATTGAGAATGTGCGTACTTTTGAGTTATTGATTACCTACTGCACTTCTACAGGCTACTTGCTTTGGATAAAAGCTAAATGCATAAAGTTAAATCATAAAACAGTTCAATAAAGGGTGTGTAAATGTGCGTTATACCCATAGATTTATATATTAATAGACACAGCTACTTCTGTCTTCCAAGATGGCGTCCCCATTCATTTCTATGAAAAGTGCTCAGTGCAAAACCGGACCGCTCCATTTTTCCATTACGGCTCTTCCGGTCTAGCGTAGAACAGTGGCGGAGTAGCATATACCTGCAGAGCCGGAGAGCTGCAGTTTCAGGACCGCAGTTTCAGGACCGCGGTTCTAGAACCCTCGTTTTATCTGACAGCGACACCTAGCAAATTGGATAACCATGGACCGGAACAAGATCATCAATATTTCCCTGCAGTGGTGAATGTAGATTACGGCTCGAAGAAGAAGTGATGTAGCTTGTTTCATAACAAGATGGACAAAAATCAAAGTGTAAGCAGAGAATGTCTTATATGGGGAGAACTCACAGGAAACTTCCGGGTTCTGAACTGGGTGCAGTTCCACCCTAGTTCCATAGGAGGACACTAACGATCGAGTACAGAATGAATTGAGGTCTATGGAGCTATACCCCTCAAAATCCACCTTTCTCAGGATAACATTTTTTTGCCTAGTAATTTGAATTCTAAATTCGAAAGGGGAGGCAAAAAAAACACACACTGCTGGGGGTTAGATTTTTTTAAAGTCGCCTTTCTGTTTAAAAAGCCTTATAATGTCAATGACGTTATACACATCGTACAACCAGATATATTGCTTTACGGAAAGCTCTGGTCTCTTCTTTTTTTCTCTCGAGGCATCGACAACACAGCTGACAGGTTAGGCTCTCCCTGTCAATACACATGCTAGAAAAAGTTTTGGCTTGCTAATGTTGTTGATAATGCTCAGACATTCTGATTCTGCTTCGGATGCCATCAAGTGAGATCTCTGGTCGTAGTCTGTCCTTCACTAACAAACAACGACTCATCCTGTAAGAAATTAAAAGGGCATAAGTACTCATTCATTCAACTTTCAAACTATAATCCATGTTGAACATGCAAAAACTTCAATCAAATCTGAGATTTCAAAACGACAATCAGGTAATAGAGACAAATTTAGCCGTTTAGCTCCATAGACCATTCAGCATGCACTCGCTCGCGATCACCCCCAGTGGAACTCTGGTGGAACTGCAACCAAATTCAGTGCAATGGGGCTTAATAGGGAGTGGACAGGTAAGTATGGAAGCAAATCGTGACCAAAATTCAAATGAAAATGCATTTTCATTTTAAGAATGTGGCTGCATTATTTGACTCATAAATCAAATTAGTATTCAATCATCCTATTTGCATTTTCATTTTCTTCTTTAAGACTGCTCATTCTTTCCCTTAATTAAAATGAAAACGAAAAAGACATTTGAAATTTAATTTTCAAAATATGCCCCAGCAAATAGATACCAAAATTCAATTTGAAATGTAAAATTTGAAAATGAAAATGCATTTCCAGAAATGCATTTTCATTTTAAGAACGTGGCTGCAAAATCGTGACCACAATTCAAATTCAAATGCATTTCCAGAATTGCATTTTCATTTTCAAGAACGTGGCTGCAAAATCGTGACCACAATTCAAATTCAAATGCATTTCCAGAAATGCATTTTCATTTTAAGAACGTGGCTGCAAAATCGTGACCACAATTCAAATTCAAATGTATTTCCAGAAATGCATTTTCATTTTAAGAATGTGGCTGCATTATTTGACTCATAAATCAAATTAGTACTGATTAGTACTGAGCGGACATTGCATTTTCATTTTCATGTTCTGCCCGCAAAGAACTGCCCATAATTCGAAAACGAAAATGCATTCTGAGCGGCGCAGTAGAGTGACGTCAGTAGCCGCTCTTCTTCAGCTCCCTGCTGACCGAGCTACCCATCTTGTTCGGTAGGGGGCGGTGTGCACATACGCATTGCATTACATGACAAATGTGCCTGGAAATTGATTGAATTGCCGGGTCTTTAGAGGACGCATCATAGATCATGGCGCTCCCTCAAATTGTGCAGACACTGATAGAATTAGCTGAGCTGGTAGAAACTAATAATATATCTGAGTCTGATGCCCGTGACCGAGTAGAACAAGTCACAGAGAGCTTGGCTGCATACTCTGCCGTCACAGACGTACACATTAATGAGGTTGCCATAGTAAACCTCTCCTCAGTCCTGGAACGGCTGGATGCTGTGGAGCCTCAAATGGGACGGGGACGACCAACCATCCACATCCCGTTCGAGTCCATCGAAAACTATTTATTAAATGGTCTACTTTTTCCTGTGAAAGCAAGCTGTTTCACCTTTGGCCTGGTTCAGACAAAATCTGAATTTCCGCAATCTGAATTTGAATTTCCGCAATCTGAATTTCAAGAATCTGAATTCCTGCAATCTGAATTTTAGAATGTTTTATTTTTGGATCAAAATAATTCAGTTGTATTAAATTTGGCATACAAATAATTCAGATATTATATATTCAACAGCAATATATTTCAGTTTTATGAAATTCGACACACAAATATTTCAGATCTTTCATATTCAAATTCAGATACTTTTGTCAGCTTTCTAGCTCCATAAATCCGTTGCTTTGGATCCTCCGACGGATGGTCTGGTGGCCGACAACAGCTCCGCTATGTCCTTTATTTTTAAACCATTTAATAAATAGTTTTCGATGGACTCGAACGGGATGTGGATGGTTGGTCGTCCCCGTCCCATTTGAGGCTCCACAGCATCCAGCCGTTCCAGGACTGAAGAGAGGTTTACTATGGCAACCTCATTAATGTGTACGTCTGTGACGGCAGAGTATGCAGCCAAGCTCTCTGTGACTTATTCTACTCGGTCACGGGCATCAGACTCAGATATATTATTAGTTTCTACCAGCTCAGCTAATTCTATCAGTGTCTGCACAATTTGAGGGAGCGCCATGATCTGTGATGCGTCCTCTAAAGACCCGGCAATTCAATCAATTTCCCGGCACATTTGCCATGTAATGCAATGCGTATGCACACCGCCCCCTACCGAACAAGATGGGTAGCTCGGTCAGCAGGGAGCTGAAGAAGAGCGGCTACTGACGTCACTCAACTGCGCCGCTCAGAATGCATTTTCGTTTTCGAATTATGGGCAGTTCTTTGCGGGCAGAACATGAAAATGAAAATGCAATGTCCGCTCAGTACTAATCAGTACTAATTTGATTTATGAGTCAAATAATGCAGCCACATTCTTAAAATGAAAATGCATTTCTGGAAATACATTTGAATTTGAATTGTGGTCACGATTTTGCAGCCACGTTCTTAAAATGAAAATGCATTTCTGAAAATGCATTTGAATTTGAATTGTGGTCACGATTTTGCAGCCACGTTCTTGAAAATGAAAATGCATTTCTGGAAATGCATTTGAATTTGAATTGTGGTCACGATTTTGCAGCCACGTTCTTAAAATGAAAATGCATTTCTGGAAATGCATTTTCATTTTCAAATTTTACATTTCAAATTGAATTTTGGTATCTATTTGCTGGGGCATATTTTGAAAATTAAATTTCAAATGTCTTTTTCGTTTTCATTTTAATTAAGGGAAAGAATGAGCAGTCTTAAAGAAGAAAATGAAAATGCAAATAGGATGATTGAATACTAATTTGATTTATGAGTCAAATAATGCAGCCACATTCTTAAAATGAAAATGCATTTCTGGAAATGCATTTTCATTTGAATTTTGGTCACGATTTGCTTCCATAGGTAAGTAGCTCATTTGAATCACTTGTGGTTATGTATAAAACAGTTCTGGTGTCTTGAATTGGACAATAAAGTTAACGTTAGCTAGCTAACTTCAACTTTGCTGTTGAAATCATTTCAAGACGCTGGAGTGGTTTTATGCATAACCACACGTGATTCACATCAGCTACTTTGAGCTACACTGATTGCCAAACGTACAACTGTTAACAACCAGTTGAAGACAGAAATTACTGTTTGTGGGGAATACTGCTTTGGTCGCATTCTTTTTGGTATTTTGGTGGTCGGGAAAATCTAGAAATCCTTCAAAATGTTGCTGGTTGATGGGGTGGAGGGAATTATGAAGAGTTGGATGGAGCGATGCTGGTGTATCTGGTGGAGGGATGGATGGAAGTGATACTGCGATTGTTATTGTTTGTTATTGTATATATATTTTTAATATATCCATATTTGAATAATCAAATTCAAATAAGTTTTCCTTGTTTCTTGCCTCTCTCAAACCATTCAAATAGCCTATCTTGTTGCGACTATTGACACGTACTCAATAGTATACTTCGTCATCCAATTTGCTAGGTGCCGCTGTCAGATAAAACGAGGGTCCTAGAACTGCTGTCCTGAAACTGCGGTCCTGAAACCGTAGCTCTCCGGGTCTCCAGCTCTGCAAGTTCATACTATTGGAGTGGCTCGCCTTTTTCCTAGCTTCGAGACTTTTTTGTTGTTGTTCAAAATCCTTTATTACTCAATTACAAATACAAAAACACACTGAAAACATTAAATGAACACATACATACATGAAAAAAGGGGCTTTCTTATTTGTCAGTCCTTTTAAGTTGGTGAATATTCGGTTTTCTTTCAGAGCATTTATATTTATGGATATAACATTTTCCAAATAAAATTAAAAGATTCAAAATGAAAACATGGTATTTATCTAAATCATTACCTTCATAGTAAAAATGATATCTCTATTTTGTAATTTTATCCTAGAGCCGCACAATACATTAAATACATCCTACACATCAATCCAAAACAATCTAACATAAAAACATTCACAAAACAAATGTGCAATCGTCTCTGTGAAGGCACCACAAAATATGCAGGATTCAGAAAGATCATATTTGTATTTCTTAAAAAATTGATTTGTTGGGTAGATGCAATGGAAACATTTTAAATATAGTTCATTTACTTTATTATTAACAACATATTTATCATAATAGGTCCAAATCAAAGTCCAATTGATATTCCCAAAGTGGTTATTCCAATAATGTTTGCATTGAGCAGCTGTGGGGCAAAATATCAAATGTCTAAAATATATATTTTATAGCACTTTTTATCCTTTATGTCAATGCCATTTAATAAAACATCTGTTCTAAATGTTGACTGGTCATTAGATACATTACATTTACATTTTACATTTACATTTAGTCATTTAGCAGACGCTCTTATCCAGAGCGACTTACAGTAAGTACAGGGACATTCCCCCCGAGGCAAGTAGGGTGAAGTGCCTTGCCCAAGGACACAATGTCATTTGGCTTGGCGGGGAATCAATCCGGCAACCTTCTGATTACTAGTCCGACTCCCTCACCGCTCAGCCATCCGACTCCCCCATCACATTAATACCCTGCAGCACTCTTACGTAACCCGTGGGTATGGCATCAAATACTATGCTATAATTTCGTGCAATTTTTGGAATATTACACTTCCATAAGAATTAGTCAGGCTTATGTTTCCATATGAAATTGAATAATTTTATTAAGTCTATTTTCTTAATAAAAGGTTTGGAAACATCTAATACTTTGGGCGGATAAAGTACTCTGGATAATCCTTCAGTTTTGGAATAAAGTACCCGACCCTTGAGTGATAAATCTCTCATGAGCCATCTATCAAATGTATTTTTAACTTTTGGAATGAGAGATTGAAAATCGGATTTCATCCTTTCTGTCTGAATATGAATTCCTAAGTATGTTACTTCCTCTTTAACAGGGATACCCTCAAATTCTGTTGAATGTATATTGCTTTCTTTGAGTGGTGGGCATAGATTCTTTTTAAAATCTAGATTAATCTCACTGTAATCTTGGCGTTAATCTAGATTTATGTATTTTATTAAGTCTGGCATTTGTTTTTTATAAATTATGAAAATATTTAGTGTTCCTTTTACCATGTTCCATCCATCTCCATCTAGACCTGAAAAAAACACCCCGTACTAAATATTGAAGTACATTTTCCAACTCAGACTGTAATTTGGTTAATTTATTGACATTGGTTTGAGACATACTGTCGTTTTCATAAATATAAATTCTTAAATATTCTATCTTGTTCAAACCTTTTGTCTTTTGCTAATTCTTTACCCCTTTTAATTGCCATATTCCGAATCCGAAATGTTGTATATTCCCAGTGTTTACCATACATTTTTTCTTCTTGAGCTTTCCTCCAGTTTTCATGAATAATTTCTTCTGCTTTTGCTTTAAAGATTTTATCACATAAAAGTGAATCGTTTAATTTCCAGAAATTTGGATAATATCTTCTTAACTGGTTCTTTATATGCAATGTTAAATATATAATTTTATGATCAGTGAAGGTTGAAGGTTGTATTTTGACTTATTTTACTTTATCTAATAATTAATTTGATATAAGCCAAAGGTCAAATAACGGAAATAAACTGTACAAACAACCGTCATGTATGTGTGCAACCATTGTAAAACGTGCTACAATAAAGGCAGGCAACTGTACATTATCAAGTCCTTTCTCCTTGTTCTCATTCAGCTCAAGTAAATCTGCGACTTGCTGATGTTCCCTTTTGTGCTCGTCCCCTGTTCGTATCCGCGAGCGTGTTTCCAGGCAACTTGGATGGGGTGCTAGTTTACTCATTTCGGATTGGTTTCCAACTTAGCAAAAATCAGGAAAAAAATTATGTGAAAAAGATAGTAGTATGAGTAAGGTTCAAGAATCGAACCAAAATTATTGGGGGAGATAGTTTGGTAAATGTTGACTGGAGTTAATGGAATAAAAACGACCGGAAGAGCCGGGTGCCTAACCGGAAATGCAATACCACCTACATCCACCGGGGCCGTTGCGTCAAGCCGAGGGGCGAAGGGTGGGGGGTCTGGTTAGCCCTCTTTTCCCACTCACTGATGCCGATGTGGGCAGAATGGGAGACAGCATGAAGTCGAACGCACCTATTGTCAAATGCACCTCTACCAGAAATGACCATTGGACAGTCTCTCGCTCGCTCTAAATACAAAATCTATGATTTCCGGGAAATTGTATAGCATTTGCGGTCAGGGGTGAATCTAGGTTCCCACTTTTGGGGGGGGGCTAAGCCCCTAGATAAAACCTATTATTTTTCCTGTGACCCAGCAAAACTAGGGGGGTTTGGGGGCATGTTCCCCCAGAAGACATTTTTCTAAATATCCTTTTAAATCTGTCCTCTAGTGGGGTTAGGAAGAGAAATTAACACATTTAGATTTAAAATATTAAAGAAAAAAATATATATTAAAAATAAAAAAATAAAATAAAATCTTTTATTTGGGGGGGCTAATGAAACATGGGCTAGATACGCCCATGTTTTCAGGGGTCAGGGAGCCGCTATTGCCTTGGGCGCGCCATTTATGCAGTCAAATTAGGGTCAATACTATTTTGCATTCATAGAAATATTTTTGCATCAATAGAAATAGTTTTTTGCAAATGCAAAACTATTCCTGCGGATGCAAATCTTTTTCTACGGATGCAAAACTATTTCTACGGATATAAAACTATTTCTACGGATGCAAAACTATTTCTATGAATGCAAAATGGTATAGAGGGTTTTCACGGACGTCACATTCTGGGTAGTAACCCGGATGCGTGGCCATCTTGGAGGCACTCGATGTAAACAACTCAACGTAGTACAACGAAAATAACGTAAATTCTACACTCTTTGGAACAACTGTAGCCATGTCTAAACGACCGAAAAGGTCACCAAAACATGTCCAAGATAATAACATGTAGGCTTATCTTATCTTGTGAAACTAACTCAGATAGTGTACAGTGTACATAGCAAACTGGGGGTCTTTGAAATGAAAAGAAAAACACGATTGAGTGTCACTTGGCTACTAGTACACCTTGAATATTGCAATGATATCATACAGTTATGGTTAGGTTGATTTAAGACGCTATTGCATTACTTACTTTGGCCTTCACAACACAATGGTCGTTGAGGACTTGGTACTGCATCTCCCTCTCCCATCCACACACTATCTGATTGTAGGACTCCAAACCTTTGTAAGCTTTAAGGTCTTCGGTATATGGGCTCGGCAAGAAAACCAGGTAGTTCACAATATCTGGATATCCAACTGAAGGCAGAATCACAGGGTCATCACAGACCCAAGAAGAGGGAGCTAGTTAACTGGTAGGGATCTGCACCGCCAATAAATCCAATTTTCTCAACATATCGACGGTTTTCTTGCGGTCCAAGGCCTTCCCTGTATGCCTTTGGATCTTGGACACGTTTTGGTGACCTTTTCGGTCGTTTAGACATGGCTACAGTTGTACCAAAGACTGTAGAATTTACGTTATTTTCGTTGTACTCCGTTGAGTTGTTTACATCGAGTGCCTCCAAGATGGCCGCGCATCCGAGTTACTGCCCAGAATGTGACGTCCGTGAAAACCCTCTATTGACCCTAATCCATACATGGCCTTCCCAAGGCTCTCAAACGCTCTCCACACTCTTTCAGTGCATAAAATAGTCTGTGTAATTTATGATTGTATGTTTTTTTTCTGCCTTTTTTATTAGTCTAACAAAGAATAACTAATTGTTTAATCATTTGTGAATCAGACTCATTAAGCGTTTGTAAAATATTAAAGTTGACCGGATGTTGACAAGCTTGTTCATAAACACTAAGGCCTCAATCAGGATTTAGACAAACATGCATATCATTCATATAGGCCTACGCAGTGCTAGTTTATCAGAAAATATTAATGTCAGTTCTCTTTATATGCATCCTTTTACGGATCCATTTAGATCGAGTTTCATAAAAATCTTCAAACAACCTTTTACCACTGTGCATAAATCCAAAACGCACCTCAGCCCTCTAAAAAGACGTCAGAAAAAAGGGCCAACCCCGCCAACCAAACGACAATTCAGTGCAGGCGGTCAATCCAGCAAGTCAAAGCACTACAGCTAAGCCTGACCATGCCTGGACAAATGCTTCAACAATTACCACCACCTGACCTACTCAATATCGCCAAAAGATGCCTCGTGTACAACCTGTTAGTATTTGAGAATGCCAGGAACGCACTGGATCGAGATATAAAACATTTCACGGAACGGGTAAAGTCTACTGTCATGCCTAGCCAAGGCATATATAAGAGCTATCTCAATTAACGTGTAGAAGCTAGCTATGCGTTATATCAATATTTGGAGTGCATTATTACTATGCCCTTGCATTCAGAACGAGCTAGTCATCTTGTCAGATAAATGCCATTTACAATGTAGACTGTTATTTAAAATAGATTGGCTGTAATATTCTTACATGGCGCATGACTAACTCAAACTCGTTTTCTTTTCAAAGGCCATTGTGGAGGTACAAGATTGTCTAAATAAGCAGCAGCCAACCAATCTTCGGGATTGCTGCAACCTTCTGAAAGCCCTGTGTGCCAAATGTCATGTTATCCAACAACTTTCTGCTGCATTGAAAAACCTCACATCTGGTAAGACAAACTTATTTGAATTGTTATAGCCATGTAATACAATACAGCAACTTCAGAGGACTTCACATATGTCCATAGTAAGTGAATGCTAGGGTTCTGATATTGTTAATAAGTGATCCTGTTTTCCATCGTATATTCAATAAACATTCCCCCCAAAAAATACAAATCTACTGCTTTGACTCAAGTAGTAGGTTTTGAACTTGGAGCTGTTCCATAACTGAATGTGTAATGAAGGCTAGCCATGTGCTTTCTAATCCTTTCAACTGCACCAACAGATCTACAATGCATCGCTAAAGCCCCTTTAAAGGGAAACCTACTTCCCAACCAGGTAGAACTGTCCAGGGAAAGGGCCATCCAGGTGCCGGATGTACTGAAGTTCGGCCCCATGCTCCAGAATGTCTTGATGGCAAGTTCTATCACAAGGGCAGTCCAGCTTCTGGGAGCTACCCTGTCCTTCCACCAGCTCCAGCTCTTCTTTACCTCCCAGGCTGATAGTCTGCTCCCGAAGGATGCATTCACACACTGCACGGTGTCTACCACCCAGCACAGCACAGTCTTTGAGGCACCAGTCTTAACCTGTGAGGTTGCGAGGAAGCATGACAAAGCACAGAACGTTGTTCGCTTGGAGAAAACGACAGAAGTACAGCAGATTGGGGTTAAACCAAGTGTAGCGCTTCAGCCAGCACCGACTCCGCAGGTCAATATTCTGAAGTCATCATCATCCCCACCACTGCCAAATAACTATCAACATTCAGGTGACTGTAGCTCTAACAGCACACCAGTACCCTCACTGCTCATTGGCCAGGGGATGGAGAACAACGTATTTTTGCTGCACCAGAAGCAGACTTCCTCCCAGCTTGTCCATTTCCTGCGATCCAATGCCAAGAACAAGCATGTTATGGAGGTCACCTATGAATGGAGTGAATACTTTCAGTACACCTCTGGTCTCTGCCAAACTGAAGCCGCTGCCACAGCGCCCCTTGTGGATGGGGTGATGAAGCACCAGACCAGAGAGGCTGAGATGGAGGAGCCAGGAGTGGCAGCGTCACAAGTCCTGTTGAGGAAGCAGTCGTTCCCAGAGGTGGACACACACTACCCAGTCTTCACTGTGAAGAGAGTGGAGTCTGGAGGTTCTCTGACCTACACCTGCATGATCGCAACCAAAACCGAGCTCTGGGACGTGGGAGACATCTTCACTGATGTCAGACACACTACCTCTCAGAGTAGCGCCTTCGAGAAAGAAGGCAATCTTCAAATCTCCTGTACTGAAGATCACGTGGAGAGGACCACCAATGCTATCCTGCCACCCAGCCAGCTCCAGACTGAAGAGGCCAACCCGAGGCTGGAGGTCAGCAGAGATCTTGAGATCTTCCAGAAGTGCTCTGTCTCATCTTCCGTCAACCTCTTCAGAGGTCCAGAACTTAAGCACCTCAGCATTCCAAAGTGTAGCCAAACGAGCATTCCGAAGTTTCAGGTACGGAAGTATGAGGAGATGGCGGTGGTGGTTAGTCACATGGTCAGTCCTGGGTGCTTCTACATCCAGCATTCAGATGCCTCCCTGCAGCTTCAAGCCCTCCACGCAGAGTAGGTTTCCTAACATGACACCAAGCATCTGGTCAGATTATGTTTGTGTGTATGTCTTTTAAGATGCACAATTAAATGTTGTTTGCCAAATGTCATTTGACTATCTGTTCGGTCATTACTGAAGACCAGTTGTATTTTTGGTTGATTTGTAAAAAGATTAAATGTTTTGTGGAATTATCATTATCTAGATGTTTTATTGTACATTAACTCAAAAGGCAAGATATGTTATTGATGGCTTTTACAATAAATAGTTTTAGTTAAGTTGGAAAATGTAAATAGGAAAGCTTTGAGAGCAAGCTGCATGTTTTGGTGGAAACATCCCCACCTAATGGTGATTCAGTAGAATTCATGGCATGCACAGTGCATCCTTTCACACATACATTAATTGTCCTACCCATGGAGCACATGTATTCTAGTAAGAATGTATGTAATAATTTGATTTCTCTGCAGAAATATAAGCATTACTATTTGCTTATAACAAGGCAAAAGTTGTGCCTATAACAGGGAATACATGCAGAAAAACACCTAATTCCCATGGAGTGTTTCCACTTCTAAAAATTTTTGCTACTCATTTGTGGTGTTCCTTCTTCCTGGTCCCCTCTCCCTGTTTCCTTTGTCTTCTGTGTCATACAGCAGTCTGAAGGACAGTCGTTCATTCGCAGAGCTGCGGAGCATCCCAGATATTGGGAGCTATGTGATGAGCTGGTTCCCCTCACAGGAGATGTGGTGCAGGGCCCAGGTCACCAAGATCTGTGGCATGTGTGGAGGTGAGTATGCTTTCAGGCCGACCACTAGAGGGCAGAACGTCACAAGATATTTACTGGCTACTGGTGGTAGAGACCAATTATTTGTTTGTAAACATTCAGGATGCGCGCGCAATTTGGTTGCAGAAAACCGGGAAAGGATAGCATGTCAAAAGGACCACACGGATAATGAAAATAGTTAGATTTAAAAAGACCAAAAAGCTCGAGGAGGACAGCCTTGAAGAGAGAAAGCGATTACACATTGATCTGTCGCATCAGAATTTGTATTTGGGTCCCGAAAGTCTTTACATTTGAATGAGAATGTCGCCCGGTAGACCGCATAGGTGGGCGGCAGCCATGTCTTCACGTCATGTCACAAAGTTCATAATTTACAGTTTTAAAGTCAATTCTACATCTAAAAAGTTGAGCAGGGCAGTTTTTAAGAGATATGGGAATTCTGTTTTTAGCCAGCTGGTCCGATTATTTTTGTGATTTGTTTAAAACTGGCAGTCTGAGTGAGACTGCGTCCCCGTTACACAGTTTTGACGTTAGCCTCAGTCAGACTCGCTCACTGGCAGTGTGCACAATGTTGTATTTCATTCCATTCTACACCAGAAACGTCAGGGAGGACTTTCTAATGTAGACACGAGCCTGATGAAGATAGCCAGAATCTCAGATTTCTTTAACCGAGCATGTTTCATTCATCAATTCCCTGAGAAAGCGACCTCCGTTAGCCAGGCTAGTTTTGCCCGATCACTTTGTCAGGCTATTTAAGGGTATCGGGGTCAAGTGACTTTTGTGTATAGACAAGTGAAATGTAAATGTATTTGTCCAAAGGCCAAGAGCCTCAAAAAGTTAATATCAAGCCCTGCAATCCAGTGGCCAGAGATATATGATGACCTGATCTACACTCCAAGTGTAATAGACCGGGAAGAAGTTCGTCTTTTGCAACCGACATGCGCAGTTGAGCCTGCTTGACAGTTGTGTGACGTAGGGTGATAATTGGTCTATAGAACAGGCTGTCCCCCTCCCCCCCAGAGAACAACCCAACAGACTGTGACAGAACATCCAGCAGCATCCAGGTGGAGGTGAGGAGGCTGGACTACGGGGACTCTTCCTGTTTGTCCCTCTGGGACATTAAGGAGCTCCATCCAGATATGACCACACTTCCCCTTCAGGCTGTCCAGGTTGCTCTGGCCAAAGTAAGAGGCTGTCCATCCATTTCCTTTGAGTGGTAATGCTTTGATGTAAAACCATGTGCAAAATATTTGTCTTGTCTTGAGTGCTTGGTGCGAATGCTTATTACTCCATGAAACATGGATTTAGAATGCTTGGGCTAGTTTGACACTTATTGAAAGTTCTGTTGTCCTTGTTTATTTTCAAACTGATTTATTTTGTAGTCTTACTTTGAACAACACTTCAAACGGTCTCCTTTAACTGTACCTTAAAACCCAAAGCCTTGTCCTTCCTGGTCTGCTTAATAATAGAGTGAAACCAACCTGGATACTTTAATGTAATTTCCATCTGATCAGTCACAGTCTGTTCTCTGTAAAGTTAGATGAAAGAACTAAGTATTTGCTTAGCCAGAATGGCCGTTAGGAGACGGATAAGATATGGACGATAATCAACAGTTCTGGCATGTTCTCGCTACGCTCCTCAACATCCCCCTCTTTCCTTCTCTACCCCCACTTCCTCCAGGTGTCCCCGGCGGAGGGCTCTGCCTGGTCCCAGGTGGCGGTGGGTTGGTTCAGGGACATGGTGGAGAACAGGACCCTGTTCGCCAGGCTTTATATTCAGGGAGATGGGGAAGGTGCCAAGGTCCTTGTGGAGCTCTTCATGGAGAGGGGGAAGATTGGGGCCATGAGGTCATACCCTGCCCTCACACACACATACACGATATATGTAGAAATGCAAGGATGCCTGTTAATGTCTCCCCAGACTAGTAATTAGGGGAGACTAGTTTATGTGTGCCCCCCTTATGTGTTTTTATAGGAGAGGGGCCTCCTTGTCGCTGAGATTGGCTCAGAATGGACACGCCAAGCATGATAAGCTGAGGAACGTGGGCATCAAGAGAAGTAGGTGTCGTCACATACTCACACTGACACATGCAATCATATACTTTAATTACAGTTCTGCTGATTCACCTTTCCCTTGTTTGAATGGGTTTAATGTCCTCTAGAGGGCAGAGTTGTTACAGCCATCAGGCTAATGATGCATTTAAAATGGTGATCTGAAAGTGTGCTTGTCTGCTGGTGTGTTGAAGATAGTGCTCAAGAGCAGACAAGGAAACGAGAAGCAGCCTGGGGGAAGTACCTCATCTCCTGTTATACTCAACACCAGAAATAGCTTCTCTGGAAATTATTTCACGCAAATGACAAATCCCATCAGATATTCCACTGGCCTGGACTAAATTATCCATTTATTGAAACTTCCTGCTTTGTGATATCCTTTTGATTTATTTTCATTCCTTGACAGCTACTTATTAGATATTGTTTTATTTATCAATGGTTTTTGAACCCAGTTGGTCTGCAGGCATGTATATAGTTATGTTTTACTTAAGTTTGTCTTCAGTTTAGGATGTCCTTTTGTTCTTAGTTTATATATCTATATGATGTCTATCCAGCTAGATGCAAAAGTAGGCGTGTTTTGTGGGATTGAGTTGTAAATCACCTTGCATATGTTGACCGAATTAATCTAAATAAGTTTATTTCGTAATAAAGACACAAATTGCAACTGGAAAGTATCCTTTGTTTTGATTTGCAATATTTGGTCCTAGCAAGCATTTTTTCTTACTCTTCAAGCATAGTAACTATTGTCTAAGCAAAAACTTAGCAAAGTAGTTTAAGACCCTCAGTAGAATCTTTGTCAAGGAATTGCTAAGTTCCTTGGAACACATTGGCTTACCACCTATCTTAGAGTTGGACGACACTGTTCCGAGATGGAAAAACCTGCTAGAAGGACAATAATCTGCAACTCTCCATTAAGGAGTTGAAGGCTAAATGAAAATCATACCCAAGAAGACTTTTTGTTCTTCGCAAATAATCTGTAATTTATGGCAAAATGAAGTGCTGAAAGGAACTAAACTATAAGCATGAAACACTTCTGACTACTTCATTCAATGAGATAGCCACCCATGTCCTCCCCTAGCCAGGCCAGAAGTGCGGACACAGACACAGTCATAGTACAGTAGCTAGTGACTGGAGGTCATCTGATAACACTGACAATCACCACAGAGGACTGAACTCTGCTCCAGCTGCACCACACGCTAGCATCACAGAAAAGTCTACTATTCTCCCAGCTGCTTCCCTACCATACTGTAAACCGCTTGTCTTCCCAGCCAAACGGGGGTGTTTGAGTCTGAATAAACTGGAGTTCTCTTACAGAGGAGTGGACTGGGAGGAGCTGTGACAGCAGCTGATGCATGAATGAGGTCACAAGTCTCACAGGTCAAGTCCCTCTTTCTGTGATGATGTCTGTCATGTCCAGAATGTTCTATGTGAAAATGCCCCCCCCCCCATGACTGAGCCTGGGTGGCTTAGGATGTCAGGTCTGTCTGGCGTAGGATGTCAGGTCTGTCTTACTACTGCTCACCCAGGAACCGGACCCTCTCTCCCCCAATACCTCCACCACCCACCCGCCAGCCACATTCCTACACTATGTTTGATTGTGCAAAGAAGACTAATGTTCTTCTTTTTATATATATGATCATCTAGGTTTTTGAGGATTTAGAAAACCCTGTCGGATCAGATGTCTGCTGTTCAACTGGATATGGGATTGTCTTGAATGATTTTGTCCAGCTGGTACAATTCACATTTGATCCCCAAGAAGATAATATATTTGTTGAATGACTCCACAAACATCTCACTACTTCTCTCTCCCTGGATCTCTCTTTTTATTTCTTTCCAGCCCTCCGTCCCACGTCAAAACCACACTCCACTTCCCTGCCCAGTGCCCTACCAAGAACAATACAGCACAATCATGTTGCTTTGGTGCAGAGCTGAGACCTATTGTGTCCACACAGATTCTTTCTTCAGCTCGGGGTAGGAGGAAATCGAGGCGTTTGATCTGTGAATTCTAAAGAGTCTTGTTGGAGCTCAATAAAGGCGGCCATTGTATGTAAATTGTTTATATAAGCGCGTATGACTGCCCCAGTGCAGGGTAGTGGCTAGTGGCGGAGGAATGATTAGCATTTTACCAACGCATGGTTTTCTCAAACCCAGTTGCCTTCGGCCTTTGGTTTGATTCAAACTTTTTATAAGTTATTATTTACTACACATTTGTACACAGTTTGTGTACCACCACAGCTGAAGGTAATCTAAATGACGCATCTTATTCTAAAAAGTGAATGATTGTGGGTAACTTGTGTTGGCGAGGAGCAGAGAAGGGGAACTGGTAGTTGTGATCTCCCTAGGGATTGGCTACCTTACTGACAAGTTATATCAAAGACCATACTTGTTTTTGGAATGAAACAGCTGTACAATAACTTTTTGTAGCTGGACGTACTTGTGTTGTCATTCAGGCAATATCTAGGCTAAAACGTCAAGCTACCAGTCTTCATATAGGTAAATATATAGCTAAAAGGTCCTAATGAGATGCATGTCTTGAGCCATTGCTGGGAAAGTCTGTGTTGCTGAGTCTGTCTGTCTGTCTGGGACTGGATCCCAGGTCAACTTGGGAGTACGCTATTAATACTTGGCGAACCAATCACGTGATTCGGCTAAATGTTTCGCCATTGGCTTCGCTACCGTATGTCCCGTGACGTACTTGGTAGGCCATCCTTCGGCCTCTTAAAGCGCGGCCATGCGATTTAGCGGCTCTTGTTTCGCGTAGGGTCCTGATCGACCTGGCTCCATGTCCGGACTACACCTCATGGTGTTCGTTTGTGGACCTGGTCCTGCCCCTCGCACCCCCGGATGAGCCTGGTAAACTGGCACAACAAAATGCATTACAACCATTGAAGCTGTGTTATAACTGTGTTATTACTGCATTATACCTGTGGGTTACAGGATTGCATTTTTGAGAAGTAGTTGAGGTTGTGTGTTTAAGGAATACAGGAGGTGTAGGTTTGACGACCACCTAGAAAGTGATTGCTGTTTATTTGAACTTGTCGCTGAGAGAATAATGCATTGTGGATTTGATAGAATTTCATCTTTATTGATACTTATTAATCACACAGGTTTCTTCATTTGAAATTATGAATAGTAAATGCATACTCTCCTAATACTGTAAGGATTGGAATTTTTTCCATCATGTGTGCCAGCTTGAGCCTTGACTTTTGTTTCATTTGATTTATAACCTTCCAGACCTGGAATCCAAAATGAACTGGGGGTCCTTTTATGCTGTGATCAGCGGCGTAAACAGGTATTCCACTGGCATCGGCCGCATTTGGCTCTCCGTGATCTTTATCTTTCGCATCCTGGTCCTGGTGGTGGCGGCTGAAAGCGTTTGGGGCGACGAGAAGTCCGGGTTCACCTGCAACACCCAGCAGCCTGGCTGCAACAGTGTCTGCTACGACCAGTTTTTCCCCATCTCGCACATCCGCTTGTGGGCTCTGCAGCTCATCCTAGTGTCCACCCCGGCCCTGCTGGTGGCCATGCATGTGGCCCACCGGCATCACATTGACAAGAAGATCATGAGGAGAACGGGCAGAGGCAGCCCTAAAGACCTGGAGCACATCAAGAGCCAGAAGTTCCCGATCGTCGGAGCTCTCTGGTGGACCTACATGATCAGCATCATCTTCAGAATCGGCTTTGAGGTGACCTTCCTCTACATCTTCTACGTGATCTACCCCGACTTTAAGATGGTGCGTCTGGTGAAGTGTGACTCGTTCCCGTGCCCAAATACGGTGGATTGCTTCGTCTCCAGGCCCACGGAGAAGACCATATTCACCGTTTTCATGCTGTCTGTGTCTGGGGTGTGCGTGCTCCTAAACCTGGCAGAGGTGGCCTATCTGATTGGTCGAGCTTGCATGCGATGCTGCCATGGCTCAGACGAGGAGAGCAAAGTAGCCTGGATCACCCAGAAGCTGTCATCCTATAAACAGAATGAGATTAATCAGCTGATAGCGGACCATTCTCTCAAGGCTAAGTTCAATGTGACCAGAAAGACCCCTGTGGAGAAGGGTGAGAGGTGTTCTGCTTTCTGAAACACTATCCCTCCATACCCTTTTCATTGCTTCCAACTAACGATCAGTAACCCACTCAGAATTCAAGACATCATTGGCAACATGGTTACAGTTACATATCTGTTATTACATCCATTCGTCCATTCATTAATTCATCCATTCATTATACTGACTGTTGCAGGTAACAGGTCTGAAAATGGGATCCAGGTGTAGGATTCGGAAAGTGAGGGATCCTTATACATTTTTAATGCTGGATAGGAATGAGGAGGAACATTTTTTCAAGGGACTTCAAAAAGTCTCAAAATCGTCTCCAGTTGGGGGTGGAACTGAAACAAAGCCCATAGGATAAAGCAGCATTTGTTTGACGAAGTGACTTGCAGGAGCATAATGTGCTGTGCGAGGAAACCTAATTTAGTCATTGGTTTGAAGAAAACTGTACATCAATTCCTTCATTATTATATGGGTTGCTTAACTCATATTAAATGACTTGGTGGATGTTCATACAGCATAAGAATTAGACCTAAGTGCAGTTTACAAAATATGGAGGTCAGAACAACCTGGAAACCTGAAGCACTTGAACACGTTTTTTGAGAGTTGGTTTAGAACAACTTTCTTGTGGAAAAACGATGTGGCTTGTTGTCTAATGGCAGATCCTTTCATTTGCCATCTGAGAGAATGGGGTTCAATCCCAACTGGCTATACCAACAAGGACTATTGACACCTAGGTTACACTATGTGTAAAATAACAAATGCTAACATTTCATCAGTTTAAATATTCAAAGCTGCATAATTTGTTTTGTGGAAGTTGGGTTTGAGTGCTGGTGGTTCATATCCAAATCTTCAAGATCAAAGATATCTGGATCTCTCACAACAGGAATGTTACTGAACTGCTTTTGAACTTGTCATTCTTCTGGGGCATGGCCCTGCACTATTTCAGCACCTTAAAATGGTGGCTTTGTTTAAGAGGCATCCACATGATGCCAACCTATGAATAGGCAAGATTAGAGGGAGGATTCATTCTAACATTTCCATACTGGCTGCTTTTGTGTAGCAAGCACAAGAATGAGAGTTTCAGTGAAAGCTCCATGTCCTATTAGTAAACTGAGGGCTTGTTATTGCACCTAGGTATCTATCTGCTTACATTTGTTTATCTCTTTCAATTAACTTTAATTTACTTGATAATGATTTCAAAAATCACGAACCATAAATTTGACAAGAATTCTAAATACACACTTATTGTCAGAGTTACTTATCAGAATTGGTATTCCAATGATGATCTTCTTGAAAATATTGAGTATTTATAGTATATACTATACATAGAATTGTAATAATATGTAGAGTATTTAACTTTTCTAAACCTTGTTATACTCTACCATCCCAACTTTCCTATCTTTTGAGTCATCAATCATTCTTTGATTTTCACTCACATTGTAATCATGGATGCCTAATGCTCATGGTTGTAGGACTGATTTGCAAGTTTAGAAGACAGACTAATGTGCCATTTTGTTGTTTGAGGGAAATAGAAAGCTTTTCCGTAAATATTAAGTAAACAATCCAGTTCAAATCTAATGGGAACAGACTTGTATATACTGTATGTAAATTGTTGTATATCAAGAAATAAAATACATCATAATTTGCATTTGAATGATTGTTGATGTGTAGACAAACTACTTATTAAACATATTGTTAAGACCCTCCTGATTAGATGCTGTGACCTCCATAGACAGGTTACATCAACACTGTGCTATTTCTCATACATTTTGGGCAGCTATAAGCCAAGAAAAGGAGCTGTTGAAGATCTTTATTGATGTAAATAAATTGTGATATATTTGTCCAGTGCTCTGTTACAGAAACATAATTATAAAGAAGCCTCTGATTTTGCTGCAAGAAAAGTGATTACAGTACTTTGACAGAAGTATTAAGTATCTGTTGAAACCCCCTTACAGTCTTTTATGAGCTCCTTCTTTATTTGTTACAACCTACATATCTCTGTTACAACCTACATTTGTGTAATGTGTGTAGCATTGTGCTTTATAATGTTTTTGGGTGATAAGAAGAAGACTATATGCACACAAAAAAGTTATATGCACATCTTCCTAGACAGACAGGGCAGGCAGGCAGACCGATCTATCAATAGATTTTGTACTATACTGTATGATGTTATAATAGATCTTTTGTGGGAGGTTTTATAACTTCATGTCTTACTGTAATAATTGTAACCCTAATCATTTAGCTACTGCCAGAGTTTTTGTATTCAGTGCTTGTCATTGGTGACTCCAGATACAAATTGCTGCTACTCTCCAAGAGGGGCCCTCTGCGATAGGAGAGATCCACCCCACCTATATTTAGCTCTGGAGCGACACTTGTGACAAGACCGCCTTGGTCGATTACCTTACTGGCCAACTGCCCTGTCACTCTCAGTAACAAGCAAGTCAGACAGCTATAACAGTTTACATTAGAGTGTGCCAGTTGCCAAATTTAACCCCGGAGGGTAGGTGAAGCGAATGGTAGGAGGGGGGGGAGCTGGACTTGGCCCTGAGTTTGTCTCATAGCAACAGCAGGAGGTCAGGAGTGAACAGTCCAGGAGAAGACCTCAGGATAGCCCTAAACCTACCCACATAGAAAGGGCACTGCACGACACAGTCCGGCCGTGTGGAACTGAGTTGTTGTGGCCTGCCGAGGTCCAGATTTCCTGTCCATTCAAGGGCATTGCTGGGGGCCGGAGAGCGAGCTAAAGAGGCCTGTGACTGAGGCCTTGGAGGGAGGGCAGGAGGGGACCACATGGAACCACAAAGACTTGATGAGTTTCGCTGCTGGAAATGTGTGAGCTGACAAGGTGGGTGGAATCGTTGTTTCCGATGCTTTTTGTAGCTGCCGTCCGGTGTAGGGATCAAGGAGGCAGGTTGATCCAATAGTGAAACCGACGGAGTCTGGAAGTGAACTGGTGTAAGTTGGATACTCTAAGCAGTTGTTGTCATCAGGATTGTCATGTTGTTTATGCTGGTCTATTGGTTACAATGAAGTTAGGTTTTTGTGATTGTGCTTGTAAAATATGTTGGAATAGATTGTGGAACTTTGTCAAAAATCATTTTTATAGAGACACAAATAACTGACACTAAATTACTTTCTGTTACTGGAGACTACTGCTGCAGTTGAAGGAAAAGAGTAAAAACAGATACATATATTGTACATTCTGTTGTGATGGACAAAACCAATTTGAAGCACTGAAATCGCATTCCTTGAGTAAATAGCAGTTTGTATTCAAATGAACTTGCGAACCTCCATCACACATTGGTAAGAAAATGTCTGCACTTAAAGTGCATTTTTTATTTATATCAACCTTTCATTCACTATGCAAACATTTTTATCTAAAGCAACTAACAAACAGTGCATGTAGAAAGTACAGCAGTAGATCAAGGACCAGAAGTGCATTGTTCTAATAGGATTTTGGTAGTTGGGTCAAGAAATGATTTGTATTTGCAATCCATTTAGCAAAATAAACACATGTCAGCTACCAGGCACAATTAACAATAAAGAATACTACAGTGCATCAATAACATCTTCATTATAGTAGCTAGCTAATTTAATCAATGGTAAACCAAAACAATTCAACAGTGTAATAATAACATCTTAATTTCTCAACTTCAGTCTTACACGTCTGGACAAAAGAACATTCCTGCTGTTATTCCTTACAGTACACAAGTCAGGAGGAATATCTGTCAAAGGTGATGTGTTAGAGCAGTTTTAGCTCCTGTCATAACTGACGCATTTCTAATTCCTACTTGCACAGTGTCAGAACTGGATTCTATTCCACTCCCATGGATCACATTACCACAGCTCCTGGCAAGAGGGACACTAGCTTTTCTATCAAGGACCGGAACCTGCCATGCTCCTGTCCGCACATCCCAAATATACATCCCCCTAAAGTATAAATAACCCTGTCAGTCTGTGTGCAAGGGGTCACTACCTGACAAAGGCTAGGTTGACTCAGGGGTGTGGGGGAACATTCGGTCATTTATAGTCAGTAAAGTACACTGTCAACGGACATCAGACCTGCCTCCGAAGACCAGTCTAATCAAATCTTTTGTGAGTAAAATATAGTTCAGTTGTATAGACAGCATGCAGTACTTATTAGGTTCTGCATTAAATACTAGCCCCAGATATTATCTTCCAAATGCTCAGCTCGATCTTTAATTCTGTTCCCCCGTACTCCTTCTTTTCTCCTTCCCCTCCTGTCTTCAAGCCCCAAGTGTAATCTATTACTACCGCTGCAGTCATGGGTGACTGGAACCTGCTGGGAAAGCTGCTGGAAAAGGCCCAGGAGCACTCCACGGTGGTGGGCAAGGTCTGGCTGACCGTCCTTTTCATCTTCCGCATCCTGGTCCTCAGTGCCGCAGCCGAGAAGGTCTGGGGTGATGAGCAGTCAGGCTTCACCTGCGACACCAAGCAGCCCGGTTGCGAGAACGTCTGCTACGATGTCACGTTCCCCATCTCGCATGTGCGCTTCTGGGTCCTGCAGATCATCTTCGTCTCAACGCCCAGTCTGATCTACCTGGGCCACATCCTCCACCTGGTAAGGATGGAGGAGAAGCAGAAGCAGAGGGAGAAAGAGCAGGCGCAGAACACTGAGAAGCAGCAGTTCATCATGGAGGTTAAGAGCAGCAGGAAACCCTTCGTCAGGGATGACAAGGGCAGAGTCCGCCTGCAGGGGGAGCTTTTGCGCACCTACGTCTTCAACATAATCTTCAAGACGCTGTTCGAGGTTGGCTTCATTGTGGCGCAGTACCTTCTCTACGGCTTCCAGCTCAAGCCCCTTTACACCTGTGACCGCTCACCCTGTCCCAACACAGTGAACTGCTACATCTCACGCCCCACAGAGAAAACCATCTTCATCATCTTCATGTTAGGAGTGGCCAGCCTGTCCTTGTTCCTTAACCTCATTGAGATGTACCACCTGGGCTTCACCAAGTGTCGACAGGGCCTTCGGTACCACCGCAAGCAGGTCTCCTCTGAGTTTATCACCAAGGAGCCCAGCGAAACAGCCGTGCCTTTCGTGCCCAGCTACGACGACTACTTCCACAGTCACCACCACACGGTGCAGCCTGCTTACCCCCCGGTGCCCTCCTACAACCTCTCTCCCCTGTCAGAGGAAACAGACTCCGCCTACCAGCCGTACCACAGCAAGGCTGCCTACAAGCAGAACAAGGATAACCTGGCGGTGGAGAGAAGCAGCAGCAAGCCAGAGGATATGGATCTGAAAGGGAAAAAGGGGGGAGCAGGGAGTGTGGGGGGATCAGCTCCAGGGTCACCCAGCATGGCCAAGTCCAACCGTCACGCCAAACACAGCAACAACAAGACCAGAATAGATGATCTGAAGATCTGAGAAGTCTGATGGTCTAGGGTTGCTGTCGAGGGGTCTAGTGTTGCCTCTTAAACATTCTGGGGTGTCAAACCACAAGCATCCCCCCCCTCCACACACACACACACACACACACACATTGGAAATGGTAGAGCTTTGACCCATTCAGTCTCCAAGGGGAGTGACAGCTGTCACCATAATGTTGTGTGCTAAAATGCTATCTGTGGAAGCCAATAGGGTTTTGCGAGGACAATCCCTTTGGGTTTGACGTCTTGGGATCTTAGACATCTTAAATCGTCCTCTATTTTTACTGGAACTGAACTTTTGAAATTATAAGTGGAATGTACTGTTTTTGTATTTATTCACATTTTTGATTAAGGTATATGATGATATTTATTCCATCAGATGGAACTTCATGGTCAGAGAACACAGATTTTCAAGCTCAGATTTTCTTTGTTACTCCATATCAACACAAACTTTACACTTTATGAGTTACATACAAAAGACATCTGAAAAATATTGGTTTGAACATTTATTATCTTCATTAGACACAATTCTGTGGTACATTTCTGTTACTTTTTTAACATGGCATATTTTAAACCTCCTGGCCTATTTACACATCAGCAGATCCATCTGTTATAACATATGCAGAACATATGCATTAATTTCTCAGCTAACAACAGAAAGGTAAAACATGCCTAAATAGTTATAATATGTGAAGTATTTCTTTCTATTTTTTTGTCTTTCCTTGCTGTCTTAATGTGTAAAAATCAGATATCCCCATCTATTTGAAAACAAATTATTGTTCACTACTGAATCCAGACAAGACATTCTGAGAACCCCTGTACTCCATAACACTTTGACAGCAACATCCCTTTCAGGTGTCAGGGCACTCTGATTGAGTCAGTACTGTATGTTCACAGTTAAGGCATGTAAAGGAGTATGGACCATCACTCTCTGTTAACATGTCACTTTGTTAATAACAAGACTGTTGTGCTTGAACAGAAATAAACATGTTATGTGCATCGCTGCCAGACTCTATTTCACATGCCAGTCCTTTTACGCAACAGTACCAGGAAGTGTGGAACCCCAGAGGAAAGGTAAGGTAAATGGGCAGAAGAGGCCTTGAGTTTGAGAGGAATGTTTAGATGCCACATTTGATCTTGTGTTATTGTATTTTGTGACAGAATCAAAAGTGAAAAGCTGGAACATTTCACTTATTGTTTTATCAAACTGAGCTGCAACTTACTTTGTTATCCCATTTCTTTTTCTCCGGCCCACAGCAGGTGTCTGGTCCAGTGAGGACACACAAGTGATAGCAGTTTGGAAGAAAGCCTGTCCTCTGGTGGTGGCACAAAGTATAACATCTTCACACATCACCAGTGGTGCAGATATTCACCATGTTCCAAATTATTATGCAAATTGTATTTAAGTGTTATAAACACGTTTTTTTTTCAATTACACATCTTCCGCATCATGTATGTTATTGTGTCTCAGGGCTCTTTGGATCACTGAAATCAATCTCAGACACCTGTGATAATTAGTTTGCCAGGTGAGCCCAATTAAAGGAAAACTACTTAATTAGTTACTTACTTAGTTACTTACTTCCATATTATTAAGAAGGCCACAGGTTTCAGGCAATATGGGAAAGAAAAAGGATCTCTGCTGAAGAAAAGTGTCAAATAGTGCAATGCCTTGGACAAGGTATGAAAACAATAGACATTTCACAAAAACATAAGCGTGATCATCAAACTGTGAAGAGATTTGTGTCTGATTCAGAGCACAGATGGGTTTGTGCAGATAAAGGCATAAGGAGGAAGGTTTCTGCTAGACAAATTCATCGGATTAAGAGAGCAGGGGGTAAAATGCCATTACAAAGCAGCAAACAGGTGTTTGAAGCTGCTGGTGCCTTTGGAGTGCCACAAACCTCAAGGTGTAAGCCAACAATCACTAACCTAGGGGTTGAAATTGACCCTGACCTTAAACTGGACAGACAGATTAGGTCAGTGGTTAAAACAAGTTTTTTTTCATTTGAGGCAATTGGCCAAAGTAAAGCCATTTCTGTCTAGGCAACATTTTTAGACAGTAATCCATGCCTTTGTCACCACTAGATTGGATTATTGTAATGCATTGTATGTGGGGGTCAGTGGGTCCTCTACCGCTCGTCTCAAGTTGGTACAAAACGCTGCTGCACGTCTTTCAACTGGAACACATAAATACACGCACAATTCCCCGGTTTTATCTTCACTCCATTGGCTCCCTATATATCAAAGGATCCATTTTAAGATTATTTTATTTGCTTTTAAAGGCCTAAATTACCTTGCCACCGTTTACATCTCTGAGCTGTTACATCCCTATAGACCCACCCGTTCTCTCAGGTCAGCCGATAAACTGCTCCTAAGTGTGCCTAAAACAAAGCGCAAGCTTAAAGGGGATTGTGCTTTTGCGGAAGCAGTTTCAAAATTGTGGAACGATTTACCCCTACACATTAAACAGGCAGCTTCACTGCCTGTTTTTAAGTCTCTTCTTAAAACCCACCTCTGTGCTTTGGCCTTTGGAAGCTGAAATTGAAAATTAATGTCTGGTTATATAGATGGTATCAGGTCTTTTGTATGGTGTGTTATTGTTTTTTTATTTGTAATGTATGAGATGTGTGAGTTTTTGTATTTAGGGCTTTTATGTATTCATTTATTGTTTTACTGTACAGCACTTTGTGTTCACTTTGGAGTTTAAAGTGCTCTATAAATACATTTTGCTTGCTTGCTAGGATCCTCCAGAGGCTTCCAGTTGTGCATAAACCTACTATTCGGCCACCCCTAACCAATGCTCACAAGCAGACTGGGCTCACTGCTCTACAATGGCCCCAGAAATACATGAAGACTCATTTTCAAACGGTCAAATTTCAAATTTGTTTACTGATGAGTGCCATGCAACCCTGGATGGAATAGTGGATGGCCACCATGTCCCAACAAGGCTGCAACGTCAGCAGAGAGGTGGCAGAGTTATGTTTTGGGCCGGAATCATGGGGAGAGAGCTGGTAAGCCCCTTTAGGGTCCCTGAAGGTGTGAAAATTACCTCTGCAAGGTATATATAGTTTCTGACTGACCACTTTCCTCCATGGTACAAAAAGAAGAACCGTGCCTTCAATAGCAAAATCACCTTCATGCATGACAATGCACCATGTTATGCTGCAAAGAATACCTGTCATTGGCTGCTATGGGTATAAAAGGAGAGAAACTCATGGTGTGGCCACCATCCTCCCCTGACCTCAACCCTATTGAGAACCTTTTGGAGCATCCACAAGCAAAAGATCTGAGGGTGGGAGGCAGTTTGCATCAAAACCGCAGCTCTGGGGAGCTATTCTAACATTGTGCGAAGAAATTCAAGCAGAAACTCTCCAAAAACTCACAAGTTCAATGGATTCAAGAACTGTGAAGGTAATATCAAAGAAGGGGGCCTATGTTAACATAACTTGCTCTGTTAAGATGTTTTTGATTGAAATAGCTTTTGATTTCAGTAAATATGACCTCCTAATGCTGCAAATTCAACAAATGACCATTTTCAGTTCTTTACAACCTATGAAATGTTTTGAAACTCTGTTGTGCATAATTTGGAACACTGCATTTTGAATTATTTGGGAAAAAAATACTATTATCATAGGGAGGTTTGTTCAGTAAAATTCAAAATATACTCTAACGGTTGATGACTTGGAAATTATACTGACTGACATTTAAATCGACTATTAAGGAAAATCAGATAAATATCTAATTTGCATAATAATTTGGAATGCGGTGTAAAGATGATCCTATCCTGTTCCCAGCCTCTCCAGTGTTTGATGTTTTCTGGGGCGAGGTTGTGTGACAGATATAACATTAAAAAGATCACTAATGATTTACTCCGTTTCATGTTCCGGCCAACCTATGCTAAATGCTATTTAGTTCTGTTCACTGGAATACATTCAGTCATATTTGAATGAAAGAGAGGAAAAGCAAGCAACATTTGAAATACAAATATTTTTCCCTTTATTATTTGGTAAAGTAAGACATTTTAGTTTTTTTCTAGAAAACCAAATATCCACAGGGAATCACAATGAGAAAAAAACAGCAGGAGTATCTTAATAATGCTACAGTTCTAATACTCGATTTACGGGTCATGACGGAATACCAAGTCACATAAATAACATTTACAGAGACAAAATAATCAGATCACAACTGTATTAGCGTGTTGTAAACAAAAAAAACTAACAAAAGGGGTTTCCCATTTAGCTACCACTGTAGCTAAACATTGTATCAATCTACACCTTTCAATTACAGGGTGTACATGAGGACACAGCCTTTACTAGAGAGCAGCACAGAGACAGAAAGGTGTCACCGTTAAATAGAAAACAGGTAAACTGTTTTTCTACAAGAAGCATGGACTTCCTGTCAACACCGGAGAAACAACTGAGGCTGGACTCCCAGAGAGAAGGACCCCCCAGGACCGATGGTCCTAGGTTTGGGCTGGGGAGTCGTGATGAGGACGGGGGGGGTGTGGGTGTGACTGCCCCCTGCTCTCACTTATGGTCTGGTGGTCGGGGTGTAGCAGACTCCAGGTTAGTCATGTTTGCCTTTGCTTTTGGGTGGTCCTTCATTCCAGGCTACATACACAAACAGAGCCAGGACTATGTGCACGGCAAGCACGGCAACAATGGCAGCATAGAAGTAGCTGTCTGAATTGGACATCTTCATTGTACCTAGGAGGTATTGAACAGACACTAAATCAATTACTTATTATTGTTGAAAATTAGACAAGAAACACTTGACCCTAGATTGCAGGCAATATGCACACTGCACAAAGGTATTTTCAAAAGGATGCTAGTCTGGAAGGGTCACTACCTTCAAATATATAAGCCTTTGATGCGAAGTATAAGCCAATGGGCACAGTGACCATCAGGACGGTGAAGAAGAGGAGAGTTTTGAGGGCAGAAACCAGGGAACTCTCATTACTGGGGGTGAAAGGGAAAGACATGAGAAGGCATTTAAAAACTTACTTAAATCAGTAATTATAATGTTCTAAAGAATCGACTATGATTGCACAAACCAAATATAAGCAAATCAGACAAACAACTCAATGTTAATTCTATTTGCTAAAAGGAAAGATACAAATGCACGCTGGAACACCCGCTTTTGTCAACAGATAATCTCATGGGTTTCTTACCCTCTGAAATCCGGCGCTGCACCAGAGGTGCTGCTATGCGATGTTTTGGCCAAACCGTCCATGGCAAAGATCAATAACTCTAGCTGGTTCTCTCTTTACTATGGTGTGCTATAATAAATTTAATGAGACTGTTCCTCATAGAACTCAAAATGCAACTTCCGCATTTGATCATGGGTTGATCACATGACTCTTCCTCTCTTTGATTAGGTAACAGCAGTGACATCTAGTGGCTTGGAGCAAAGAGCTTAGAAAACCAAGTGGGGGCAGAGACCATAGACATAATAAAGAGTCAGTTTTTTATTATCTCTATGGCAGAGATATTCTCTGGTGGGGGCTTGAGGCAACGGCCCTGGTGGATGTAGGTGGTATTGTATTTCCGATTTGCTACCCCACACGTCTGGTCGTTTTTATTTTAAAAACTCCAGTCAACATGTCAACATATCTAAAACTATCTCCCCCAATATTTTTTGTTCTATTCTTGAACCTGGCTCATACTACCAACTTTTTCATATAATTTGTTTTCCAGATTTTAGCCAAGTTTGAAACCAATCCGTAATGGGTAAACTAACACCCCAGTTATTTGATTACGTCAAGAAAAGTTGCCTGGAAACGTGCCCGCAGAATGTCTAATGTAGAGCAACTCTTACAGGGGTGTAGCTACATGGTGGCCAGGGGGGGCCACGGCCACCATTGGTCAGAGAATGGCCCCCCTGCCTTTTTTTTTTTTTTTGAAACCCTCCTGAACAGAAACGGTATAAGGCTGAAATAATTGCATTAGTAGTTTTATAAAGTCGTCTTATATTGTCATTTGTCACTTACGCTACAAGCCTCATATTCGCAACATGTTGGGCCACGCCCCCATCAACAGCGCAAGACGCAAATCAATGTACCTGCATTCTGACAGCGCTTCAATGGAGACTAGCAGCTAACCACTGGATACCGTTAGAAAACTGCTGCTCTGGACGCAGTGTGTGAGTTTTAACATTTTAGTTTTTGACAATCAATGCCACCCCAAATAAAAGACTGGCCAGAGCTGGCCCCCCCAAAATAATTTGTTCTGAGGTAAAGTTCAGTCGTTCTGAAATCGTCTACTTTTCCCTGTGACAGCAAGCTGTTTCACCTTTGGCCTAGTTCAGACAAAATCTGAGTTCACGCAATCTGAATTTCAAAAATGTGTATTTCTGTATCAAAATAATTCAGATTTTTTAAATTCAGCATACAACTAATTCAGATATGATATAGGCCCAGGCTATTCAACAGCAAAACATTACAGTTTTATGAAATCCGACACACAAATATTTCAGATCTTTCATATTCAAATTCTGATACTTTTGTCAGCTTTCTAGCTCCATAAATAAAGGGGTGCCAAGATTTCACTTATTAAACGCTAAATATTCAACCCGCTACACTCTCCCCTACTTTTATGAGTCTCCTGACATCTACGCTTACTAGTCAAGTCTGCCGTCAAATTGTCAGTGTCTAATAAGTCCATACTACTGGTCTGGAATATTAACTGAGTCCTGGGTAAATTTGACATGCCTGGGCTGCGTTTCCAGATAACGATGGATCGTAGCAACTATCGAGCAAAAAACTAAACCATCGATATTTCTTACGTGCGTTTCCCAAACATGTGCGTATAGTGTGAGCTAATCTATGCGCTTTCAAGAGTTACGAATTTTCAAGACACACTTTAGCTACGATGTCTTTGGGAACGGCCCGTAAAACTAGGCTTCGTCCTACGATGAATTCTACGATCAACTTAGGCTTACGACGCTTTCGGGAAACGCAGCCCAGTACATTACTAGGCATTAAACGCAGACATCCCAACTTGCAGAGACTCGTTTCCGGGAGGTGCCCCCCCCCTGGGACGCAATCCGCACGCATGATGTACCCCCTCAACCAGCTCGTAACACCCCCCCCCCCCGGGACGCAATCTGGACGCGCGATATGCACTTGTTTCGAACATAAATGGCCATTGCACGCGGAACTTCCGGAAGACTTGGGATGTCTGTAAACAGGTTGGCGTTTGAATCGCAGAATTAGCACCATACTTCCATGGCTGATAAGATGGATCCCCAAAGCTATTATAAATTAACAGTTCTCTAAGTACTCTTCCAGAATTTCATTTTCCTGTGCCGCCTCAGGTTCACCTTCTGTTCTCTCTGCCATTTTGGGCCCACAGTCATGTAGGCTACTTAGGGTTGGGCTTTAGGCTTCAGCACTGTCTCTTCCTCCTCAGGTCCGCTGTTAGCTCTGGTTCGTCCTGTTCTTGCCTTTGGGGTTGGAACTCCCGTGCCAAAACTCTTAACTTTATACTTTTTTTGGGATGGGTATTTTCATTTTTGATGTTGGTGACACAGAACCGAGGTAAGTATCGACGTACGTATAAGAATTCCTCCTCGTCTGAATTTTCAGGGTCGGTTTCATTTTTTTCGTGGTCAGTCTTTTGCTTTTCCTTTGTATTTGTTTTCACAGGATTGATGGGATGATCTACTTCGAGATGTAAGTCATTCACATGTAAAAGAAGATTCCGGTGTAGGACACAGAGGGTTCTGTCTCCCGTTTCAGCTTGGATCTTGTACACAGGTCCATCGCCCACTCTGTCTACGACTCGGTGCACCTTTTGCTCCCAATATGATCGCAGTTTGCTGGGGCCGCCTCTCTCTGAGGTTCCTACAAGCACTCAAGCACTCTGTCACCTGGCTTAATAGTAGCACCTGTAATACTTTTGTCATAGCACTTCTTCCCTTTTGCTGATGACTTTTGACTATTCTCGGCTGCAATTTTGTATGCTTCCTGCATCCTTGCGGCCCACTTTTGTGCGAATGTCTCTTGAGTTTGTTTCTCACTTTCTGGTTTAAGATAAAATAGAAGGTCTACTGGCAAGCGCGGGGCTCTTCCATACAGCAAGAAAAATGCTGAGTATCCCGTTGCTTCATGTCTTGTGCAGTTGTATGCGTGGACCAGCCTATATCTGGAAGGTGTTCTTTCCACTCCGACTTTTTTCTTCCTGCAGTGTCCGAAGCATAGCAGCGTTCGGTTCAGTCACTCCACTGGGTTCCCCTCTGTATTGGTAGGGAGTAGGAAATTAGAGTAGGAAATTCCAGCCAGTTATTGAAGTCTCTGGAAAAGATGGTTTTCAAACTCACGTCCCTGGTCGTGATGTAGTTTCTCCGGAAATCCGTAACGAGGAATGAAATCTTGAAAGATTTTCTCAGCTGCTACCCGATTTATTCTTTGTTGGGTATGCCTGTGCGAAACGTGTGAAATGATCAACCAAAACAAGAATATATTCAAAACCCCCTTTACTTGGTTCAAGATGGAGATAATCTACAGAGAGTAGTTCAAAAGGTGCATTTGTGGTAATAGAACCCATGGGAGCTTTCTCTGGAATGCAAGGGTGTTTCTGTTTGATACATGAACATTTCCTGATCACATAATCCTCTATCTCACGCTGCATAAAGGGCGATAGAACCGCTCTCTCGCTAAATGTATCACCTTGTCTGCTCCTATATGCCCCATGTCATTATGTAGGTTATGTAGCCTAGTACCATTGGTCTTAGTTTGTTTGGTGGTGCAGCTGCTCATTGGTTGATCGGTATCTGTGCGAAGATGGACTTTCCATGCCTGGGGTTGCTATGACTACCTTACACATACATTTTAACATTTACATTTATTCATTTAGCAGACGATTTTATCCAAAGCGACTTCCAAGGGAGAGATTTACAAAGTGCATAGGTCACCGATAATAACAACATGATAGTCCCAAAAACATTGTGGGTAGCCAAAACATGAAGCACATATTGTGAACAACCAAAATAAGTGCCAAAGGGAAGAACCATAAGAGCATGTAATTAAACAAGTTACAATTAAACAATATGAATCACTATAAGTGCAAGTGTAGCCTACCTGTAGAAAAGCAAGCAACAGGAAAAAATATTTCACAGCGAGTACAACAATTTAAATCAGTTACCACTAACCAACAAGTCTCTAAGCAAGAGTCATTGTGATCCTTGAGGAAACTAACATTGGGACCAGGAAACCATTCCTAAGTACGCTACCGTTTTCTTGAAGATGGGGAGACAGTCAGTGTCTCTGAGGTGGGGAGTTGATTCCACCTCTGGGTGGCCAGACAGGAGAAGAGCTTGTGTTGGGACCGGGCGGTCTTGAGCGGTGGGACCACCAGGCAGTTGTCTGAAGAAGACCGTAGGTGACCGTAGGTGGCGGGTGCGTGGGACATGGGAGCGTCTGGGTAGATTGTAGACTAGGCGGGCAGCTGCGTTCTGAAGAAGACCTAGGTGACCGTAGGTGGCGGGTGCGTGGGACATGGGAGCGTCTGGGTAGATTGTAGACTAGACGGGCAGCTGCGTTCTGAATCCTCTGAAGAGGACCGTAGTAAAAAAATGACTGCACACATGCAACAGATAGCCAGAGATTTTAGAGTTTTGGCTAGCTAACCTTGGCCGCGTTTCCCAGATACGTTAAGAAGCTCTTAAGCGCTAAGACCTTCTTAGGAGCGCTCTTAAGAGCGCTGTGAAAGAAGGACGTGTTTCCCAGAGTCGTTCTTAGCTTAAGAAGATCTTTCACTAAGAAGGAAAAGTTAGATCAGCCTGACCCACTCTTAAGAGCCTTCTTAGCGACCAAACGCTCACTGCAGCCGCGTCATGGAAAGTTATATCTGACACAAAGGAATACTAAAACCATGTGTGATGATAAATGTGCACCCACAGCTGCAGAACACTGACGCAAGAAAAATAATAGCATAAGAAGAAAAATTATGATATAAAAATAAATAATTGCCCATGTGTTCCTGTAGCTACATAAATAAAATGAATCATTACTATCACTCATTACGTTTTCACAAATATTCGGCATCTGCATGAGTTTACATTAGATATAAAAACATCAACAACCCTGTGGTATTTCACAGATATCAGGGAAACTGACAGGTGTAATTGAACTCGACTGGAACCTCATCAAGAGATCGAGGCTCCACCTCAGTCTATATGTAAAGGCGGTGCTGAAGTCCACGCGAGTGAGACACCATGGCTGCAATACAGCATATTCTCGCTGCTAATCAACAGCATCGCCGTGCGCGAAGCCAGATAGTTTATATAAATGCCTATGTGCGTCAGCCCCTCTGAATGTGCTGTCGGACCGGGCTGTCCAGTCCAAGTACCGGCTTCCCCGTATGGAGATCCAACGCCTCGTCACGCTAGTGTCACCACACATCCGGAGGGCAACCCGCTGCAATTTTGCCCTCATCCCGGAGGTGCAGCTCCTGGCCTTGCTGAATTTTTACGCAGTGGGGATCTTCCTGGATGTGGTGGGGGATGGCACCATCCTCAGCAAGGCATCGGTTTCACAGGGTGTGGCAGCCGTGACACCGATCCTCCTGCGCCATGCCCCGACACATCCAAATGCCCACCACACGGGACAAGGTCCGCCAGGTCCACAGTGGATTTCATGCCATGGCTGGGATCCCCCGGGTAATCGGTGTCGTGGATGGCACACTGATCCTAATCCACAATCCCTCCCTGGTGGATCCGTGCTGGATTGGGAGGAAACATTACGCTGCCATCAACACCCAGGTGGCAGTGGACCACGATGGCCTCATCACGGACATCGTTGCCAGGTGGCCAGGAGGCACACACGACAGCTTCGTGTGGGCCAAATCAGCTGTGGCTGAGGCTGGCAGAGGAGAGTTCGGCAGGAGCATCTTCCTCGGGGACAGTGGCTACCCTCTCCGGAGTTACCTCGTGACACCGATGATCAACCCAGCAACACCACAGGAGGAGAGGTTCAATGAGGCCCACACACACACCGGCCCCCCGCGAATCCCGAGCAGCACTCCACCAAGCATGGTGTCCAGACCAGAGAGGAGCTTGTCAATCTCTTTTGATGTCGATCGGCTGCGGCGCCGCATGAAGTCGGGTCATGTCGAACCATAGAGTTAATATAACTAGAGTAAGCTACTTTTGTCTTCCAAGATGGCGTCCCCATTCATTTCTATGAAAAGTGCTCAGTGGCGCAGTGAGGCAAGCGAGAGCGCGAGAACGGGCGCGGCCATATTTCCACTTCCGTGTCTTCCGGTCTAGCTTTAAACAGTGGCTCTTTTTTTCCCTAGCTCCGAGACCTCGTGCCATAGAGTTAATATAACTAGAGTAAGCTACTCTTGTCTTCCAAGATGGCGTCCCCATTCATTTCTATGAAAAGTGCTCAGTGGCGCAGTGAGGCAAGCGAGAGCGCGAGACTAGACGCAGCCATCTTTCCACTTCCGTGTCTTCCTGTCTAGCTTTAAACAGTGGCTCTTTTTTTCCTAGCTCCGAGAGCTCATGTAAATCGGCTATCAGCCAGCGTGAACTTTTGTGCTCGTGCCCTGTCAGTATCCGCCAGCACATTTGCAGGCAACTTTCATTGACTAAGCAAATAAATGGGTTGCTGGTTTACCCATTTCAGATTGGTTTCAAACTTAGCAAAAATTGGGAAAAAATATTATATGAAAAAGCTAGTAGTATGAGCCAGGTTCGAGAATCAAACAAAAATTATTGGGGGAGATAGTTTTGTAAATGTTGAATGGAGTTAATAGAATAAAAACGACCGGAAGAGTCGGAAACCTAACCGTACATGCAATACCACCAACATCCACCGGGGCCGTTGCTTCAAGCCGAGGGGCGAGGGGTGGGGGCTTGCCTCGTGCACGCTTGCAACTAGCTGTACACGTCATACTTTGCGACAACCAGTCGCGAGCATAGATTTACAGTATATGGTTACGAGCGTGTGAGCTAGGCAGAATCTATGGGCAGAAACCCGATAAGAATCAGAGACATGATGCAAACTTAACGGAAATGTATTCTGTCACTGTATAGTATTCCTTCTACTTGTTTTAGAAATAGGCTATAGGGCTATTCTAGATGGAACTCATCACATATATGTTGCTTTTTTCTTCTTGATTTGAGTATGATTTCCAATGCATTGTATCGGATGAAATAAACTGTTGACATGAACAGCTCCGTCGTTGTTCTCGCCAGGCAAAGAAAGCTTAGTTATTTTGCTAACCGAAATCTTCCATAATGCAGACTTACCATAGCTTACTGTCAACTTTATATTCAAACGAAATGCCATGAAATTCACACTGCCTTCAATTTCACATCAGTGTCGAAATGCGACCTGTGTTTTATATGTTCAACCTAGAAAACAAAACGTCTATTAATGGATATAACGTGATCTAACAAGACGTGTTAATAATGTAATAAATAAAAGCTCGAGAAGTGTGTCTAAAATATACTTGTTTGAACATTTGCCTTTGAAAGGGGCATATTCATAGAACCATATAGGCTACAAGACGTTACCATCAGATGTAAGTGGGGGTGAAACATATTCACTGAGGACCTTCATTGTCCCACAAAAGCAGTCTGGCACGATCAAAAAAAGAATAATGGGTGTGTTTAACAAAAGCTTCTGAAGGCAAGACTAATATTATTTAAATATATATAATGTCCTATTGTGGTTAACAGTTAAAGTATTAATCTTCGTCTTTGCTCCAGATAGACATGTCAACAATCTACAGTGCCCTCCAAAAGTATTGGAACAGTGAGGCGAATTCCTTTATTTTTGCTGTAGACTGAAAACATTTGGGCTTGACATCAAATAATGAACGTGAGACCAGAGATCAACGTTTCAGCTTTTATTTCCAGGTATTTACATCAGGATCTGATGCACAACTAAGAAAATATCACATTTTGTTTGAATCCACCCATTTGTCATGTGAGCAAAAGTATTGGAACAGATATACTTAAAACATATTTAAGTGAATAAGACTTAATATTTAGTTGCAAATCCTTTGCTTTCAATAACTGCAGCAAGTCTGTGACCCATTGACGTCACCAAACTTTTGCATTCTTCCTTTTTGATGCTTTCCCAGGCTTTCACTGCAGCCTCTTTCAGTTGTTGTTTGTTTTGTGGGGTTCCTCCCTTCAGTCTCCTCTTAAGCAGGTAAAATGCATGCTCTATAGGGTTTAAGTCTGGAGATTGACTTGGCCAGTCTAATACCTTCCATTTCTTGCCCCTGATGAACTCCTTTGTTGTTTTGGCAGTGTGTTTTGGGTCGTTATCTTGCTGCATGATGAAGGCTCTGCCAATCAGTTTGGTTGCATCTTTCCTTAAATTGGCAGACAAAATGTTTCTGTAGACTTCCGAGTTCATTTTGCTGCTGCCATCATGTGTTACATCCTCAATGAAGATTAATGAGCCCGTCCTAGAAGAAGCCATGCAAGCCCAAGCCATGACATTACCTCCACCGTGTTTCACAGATGAGCTTGTGTGTTTGGGATCATGAGCAGTTCCTTTCTTTCTCCAAACTTTAGCCTTTCCATCACTTTGGTAAAAGTTAATCTTTGTCTCATCAGTCCATAAAACTTTGTCCCAGAATTTTTGAGGTTCATCTCTGTACTTTTTGGCAAATTCCAGCCTGGCCTTCCTATTCTTCTTGCTAATGAGTGGTTTGCATCTTCTGGTGTAGCCCTTGTACTTTTGTTCATGAAGTCTTCTGCGAACAGTAGATAGTGATACCTTCACTCCTGCCATCTGGAGGTTGTTGCTGATCTCACTAACAGTTGTTTTAGGGTCTTTCTTTACAGCTCTCACAATGTTTCTGTCATCAACTGCTGATGTTTTCCTTGGTCTACCTGTTCGACGTCTGTTACTTAGTACACCAGTAGTTTTCTTCTTCTTCAGGACATTCCAAATGGTTGTACTGGCTATGGCCAATGTTTCTGCAATGGCTCTGATTGATTTTCCATCTTCTCTAAGACTCACAATTGCTTGTTTTTCACCCAAAGACAGCGCTCCGGTTTTCATGTTGTTTTCACCTCTGAATACAGTCTGCATAGACAAAACCTATCTTACCCAATCTGAACCTGAGTGTAGACATTCAGTGGTATTTATTGATTGAATAATGTATGTAATAGGACACACCTGGGCAACAAAACACACCTGTCAGTCACATGTTCCAATACTTTTGCTCACGTGACAAATGGGTGGGTTCGAACAAAAAGGTGATATTTTCTAATTTGTGCATCAGATCCTGATGTAAATACCTGGAAATAAAAGCTGAAACGTTGATCTCTGGTTTCACATTCATCGTTTGATGTCAAGCCCAAATGTTTTCAGTCTACAGCAAAAATAAAGGAATTGGCCTCACTGTTCCAATACTTTTGGAGGGCACTGTATGTTCGCGCTTAACATAATATATTTGCCATCATGTAGGGCCTACGTTTTTACGAAAAATCAAATCCGTTTTAAAATAACGGGAATAAACTATATTAACAACATTTCATGTATGTGTGACAACGATTTGCTAAACTTGCTACAACAAGGCAGGCAACTCAAGCCATTTCTCCCTGTGCTCATTCAATATAAGTCTATGGCTCATTCAGCTCATCGGCTAACAAAAAGTTACTTTTAATGTATACTATTACGATGTGAAGTTGTATTGTGGTAGGAATAAAGGAAAATATGATGCCTATTTGGGTGTATTTTGGGCATATTCGATTAGTGTATAGCTCATTTGCATATTACAATTCATTTTCAAAGAAACTTGTAATACAAAAATTTTACTTTTCATGGGTATTTTTATTGTGTAAAGTTTCATTTTGATAGGAGTAAAGGAATAAAATAACCCCATTTGGGTGTGGCCTTATTGGCACACATCTCGGATTGATGAGTATTAAACATAGTCTATTTCCACAACTAGGATTTCTTAGGACTTTTAGTATGTTGTTCTGGACACCTCATAGAAATGATCTATGCTGAAGAAAATTATTTTACAATTAGTCTGTCGTAAAACGCTACTTTGCCTGGACTATCTGTCTGCACAACAAGGTTGTGTCCCACCTCCTTTATTAAAACGCGACTAACTTTATTAAAACGCGGCCAACTTTATTGCTGTGGAGGTAGCTAGTAGTAGGCTACTGATAAGACTCAGAGCTTTTTAGGTTATTCATCGCTTCGCCGTCAGTAGCAACTGAAGGACTGAAAATCTTTGTGTCTAATCCAATATGTAATGATGGTAATCAATGACACAAATATGTGTTCTAGAAAGAGTGGTCTGGAGTCGCAAAGGTCCGATAATATCAGCTTTAATGCAGCAGTTGGAAATCAACAAGTACAGAGCTCTGGGGTTGTCTACGTTTCCCTACCCGCAAAAAGAGTTTGGGCTGGTTCACGAAGTCCAACTGGCTATCTGTCCCTGCCCCAGCATATATTATACAGTGCAATTGAAACAGTAATATCAAAAAGGGTTGTGCTTGTCCTCTCGTGTATCAGGGAGTTTGTTCTTCCCTACGCATCCCACCTGCTCGGGTGCTCTCTCAGCCCGGTTTCAAGGTTGCTTCTGAAATGGAGAGATAACAACACAAAATACATCCTGTTTCCCACTGGAATTATAGTTAGTGCCATGCCCATGATACAGCTAATGATTATAGCACTAGAATTATACTGTAATGTATTATAAATTCTTTACAACACAGTTAATAAAGTAGCTAAATATGCTAGTGTAGCCTACGTTATGTGAGTCCACCTTTTCAGGTCGTCCTCCTATCCCTCGTTCATTTCAGGAGGGGGGGGGGGGGGGGGGGGGGGGGGCTATACGTCCACTGCAAAGGACGTATAGCCCCTATACGTCCACTGTAGGTTAGTGCATGACATGTGCACCAGCAAATACTATTTCAAAATAAATTCCTGCATTAAAATAATGTATCATGAGTTTGTATGATTTGGTCATGTATTATCACACTAGCATTTAATTATCACGTCAAACACTGCACTAAACTGTAAGTGTAAATGTAGAGTGAAAATAACAAAACCAGTCAGTATGATGACTTGAGCGAATATAATTCATTCACGTCTTACTAAAACAGCGGCCACGCGAAAGGGAATAAGGAAACTGTTTCCTCTACTAAAAAATACAATGCAGGTCACGTGAAAAAAGGATCCAAAGACTCGTAGAAAGACCGAGTCGGGGAAGGAACTAATCATTCGTTTCCTCTAGCTACAGAGCCTATGCAGGTCACGTGAAAAATGATCCAAAGACTCGTAGAAAGACCGAGTCGGGAAAGGAACGAATCGTTCGTTTCCTCTTGCTACAGCCTATACAGGTCACGTGAAAAATAATCCAAAGACTCGTAGAAAGACCGAGTCGGGAAAGGAACGAATCGTTCGTTTCCTCTAGCTACAGAGCCTATGCAGGTCACGTGAAAAATGATCCAAAGACTCGTAGAAAGACCGAGTCGGGAAATGAACGAATCACTCGTTGAGAGGACTCGTTACTCCCGAGTCCTTATAAGGATTCGTTCAAAATGAACGAATCGTTCACGAACGACACATCACTAAATGTCAGTAGATAACTTTTAGTCGGTGATTCATTAGAACATTTGTTGTCTAGCTCTTCAATCTCTCAAAATGTAGCCTAATTATTTAGCTAAAGGATGCCACACGTATCAGACAGAAGTTGTTCAATAAATTCGTAGCCCGACATTAAAAACATTTATAGTCGGTTGACTGATCGCGTTGTTGTACCCAGTTAAAGGAATAAACACACAGGAACATCATGAACATTCAATGGTCTTGCCAGTTATTCTGGCAAAACATGTAGCATAATAGGGAGTCAGGTGGCTGAGCAGTTAGGGAATCGGGCTAGTAATCTGAAGGTTGCCGGATCGATTCTAGGTTTTAAAACTGGTCGTAGCACTCTATCTAACCACTCGTTCAGGTGCTTTCTCGATTGTTTGCAACCAACTACACACGTCGTTCCCGAACCACTTTTCTTCATGTTGTAAATGTTATATCCTCTTTGTCACTGCGATATCAGTGCTTTGTCGGCACAACGGATCTAGCTAGCAAAAAAAACCCAGCCCGCCAGAACGGAAATGGATTGCATATAGGGTAGCAGTTCAGGAAGTAAAGCGGAAACGGCTCATGAACTTGCCTATAGCGTGCAAGCAAATTTTTTGTGAGTGATTTGAGCGAAAAGGTTTTTGAGGCTTTATGTAAAACAAACTAACATAGCCGCCTTTTCAATTCGTAAAACATTGTCCAGTGTATGGGGCGCCGTTTGTAAAAGGTGGCACGTCCGTTAATCCTGCAAATGTTTCGCACATTTAGCACAAATAAATACAGCACCATTTTTTACGGTCACTTTTTTAAACATTTAGAGGGAAATTCATCTAAATACATGTCATAACTTATCCAGAGCATTGTTCTGCAGTATGCAAAATAATAAAATAATATTTTATAAAACTGTTAAATCTAAATGTTAAATGTTAAATCTAAATGTTAAATGTTAAATCTAAATGTTCAATGTAAATCTAAATGTTAAATCTAAATGTTAAATCTAAATCTAAATGTTAAATCTAAATCTAAATGTTAAATGTTAGGCTAAATATCTAAATAGTTGATTATTTAACTAAATATTTAGCTAAATAGTTAGCGAAATATAGCTAAATAGTTTTATTATGAAAGACAGGAAGGGACAACAGGAAGTCCCAACCCAGAGTTGAGTTTAGGTTTCACCAACCACGAAGAAATGTCAGATTGCCTGACCAAAGCCATCAACGTTGCCACGGAAATGAATATCGAGGAAGATGGGAAGGATGATGGAGCTTCAGGTTTCTCTAAGCAGGTCCAGGTGCTTTCCTGGTTGCCCCCAAGGCCCTCTGAGACCACCTCCCTCCAGCCCGGGGAGGTTCTGATCAAGGAGAAGGTTTGGACAACCTCCGGGCCCAGTGCCCTGCACCACCAGACCCTGCGGGACCTCCTGCACGGGCTGATGGTACGCCTAGCCCTCGAGGAGTCCCCCTCAACCACCAGTGCCCCCACCCCCTAAAAGCTAGAGGCTACTCTCCTTCAGGAAGTGGGATGGATTCTTTGGACCCAAGACGCGATCAACCTCATCCTGGATCACCAGCCCCAGAGCCCGTTCTTCAGTGGCACAGACGCCCGTGAGGCCACATTGGAGGCGGCCTACGCTAAGCTGTCACTCAGCTCTAAAGGTAGCAGGGCCCTGCTCTGCTCTGCTCGCCACGGAGAAGCGGGAGCCATTTGCTGCCTGGCCGAGACCATCGCCACGGTGATCTGCCGCCACGCCGAGGACTGGCGCGCTCCTGCTGTGTCGGATGTTACCGTCCGTTTTGAAACAGGTTGTGAGGAGAAAAAGACAATGCTCAGGACTCTGCTGGCTTGGAAAAGGTCAATGGAAATCTGAGGTCTCTGACGATAGCTCCTCATTCGCCTCCACCTCCTGGTTATGCCACTCCTCCTCTTCCTCCACCTCTGATTTATCCTCCTCCACTTCCCGGTTTTGTCACTCCTCCTCTTCCTCCACCTCTGATTTATCCTCCTCTTCGCAATCCCAAACCTCCAACAGCTCCTCCATCTCCAGGAACTCCATGGCTCTGGACCCCTGTCCAGATGGGGACAATCTGGAACATCTAAGAAAGACCAAACCCTCCGGCCTCCAAAGATGGTTCACCTTGGTAAGCTGAAAACAACTCCACACACACTGGCACTGGGTAGACCTGACCTGAATGCAGTCCAGGACAAGAAAGGGTTCAGAGTATGCATTTGTAGAATACATTATGTATGAGTAGTAAACAGTAGATGTAGTTATTTCGCAGATTTCTTTATTCAAAGCCACACACACGGAGGATTTGAACCTCTGACATCTTGATCCACAGCCAAATGCTCTACCACATAGCTACACCCATCCCACCACATTAGATATATAGTTACAGTTAATGTAGTTCAGTCATGACACTCACTTATTAGATTTGAGCATTTATTGATAACCATAGACATGGAAATAGGTTTGACTTTGGCAGTGTATGTATCTAGGAGACCCAGTCCCTACCTTAGCGAGCAGCATTAGCGAGCAACATACATACATAGAATATGAGGCAGGGAGCAAATAGAGATATAATCCCCCTGATGGATAGAACATACAGACAACAAGGGGGAGAAGGGGAGGGAGGAGGTTGGCAGCAGCACAGATCATACAGCAACCGGGGGTGATAGTGTGCGTGTATCTGCGCAGCCTTTGAATGTTGCCTAATCGGACGTAGCTCAATGGGCTTGAGTAGGCTAACACAGGTGTAGTTAATGAGCGGATGACGCGCGCTGCCAGAGTGCCATGCCTGAACTAGACTTTGCTCATTTATTTCCTGTCAACATAATGTAAAACACTTAATCATTTTAAGGAATTATGTTTGTCTTTGGTCTCACTTCTATCCCAGATGAGAAAGAAGACCAATGCTGTCACCAAGGTCACACAGAGTGCTGCTGCCAAAGGACAGAAGAAGACTAACTCAGTTACTCCCCTCAACTGTGGAAGTGAGATCATGATATATTGTCATGATATATTGTCAGATCATTTTTGTTCATTTAGGCTTTCCCACTTTAGTTGGCTCTCCCACCATTTCACACACACACACACACACACACACACACACACACACACACACACACACACACACACACACACACACACACACACACACACACACACACACACACATACTCTTTTCAAGTAAATGGACAGTGCTGGTTATGTGTGACATCATCTCCTGTTGTGTGATGGTTTTCCCTGTCCAGGCCCAGATCCTGCTGAGTCTTCCAGCGTAGAGAAACAGAAGAAGAAGTCCATTAAAGGATTCTTCTGCAGGATCTCTGCAGCGCTTTCCAAGGCGTTCTGTTTTAGCTGCGACACTCACCAGTAGAGGCAGCCGCTTGCTTCCTGACCTGACTTCGGAGACAGAGAGGATCTGTTACTTCAGCAACCACCGTAGCCATTTCCCACTCTGAAATGCATTAAAGAGCTATTCATAATTTTAGTAATAATAAATATTTACCTTGTAATTGCTAAGCTGTTTGTGTTTAGGCTTGTGACATCTCCATATCAGGACTGCAGCCACACAGAGGCTAATTATTGTGTGTCACAATAGTAGTACACAGACACTTTACTTCTGTATAAAACTGAAGGTGAAGAAACGTTTTAAATAATGTCACATATTACAATTTTATTAACATATCCATAAAGATACATATACATTTGTCTCGATGTCCTCATGTATGTTTCAGAAAATAACATTGATAACAGATAACCTTATGAGAATTGGGACTTTGTAAGTAGAATGGGCTGATCACTGTACTGCACACTGAGTAGTGCTCCAGATGTCGGCGTAGTGTGATCATGTCATTTTGTTTCTGAAGCTGTGCTGTCAACACTGGACCTGATGACCAGGTTATATCTGTCTCTACGTTGCCTCTGCTCTCTCTCTTCTCTGTGCTCTCCATGTTCCCCTGTCTCTCTGGGTTCCCTTGGTCTTCCCGCGGTCTGGTGGGTTGCATCTCCAGCTCTGTGCTGAACTGGGCCAGGGTGGCATACAGGAACTGCTACTGCTCAGTAGTCTGGACCATACCACCCCTAGGGAGAGGAGGGGTGTCAAATAGGAAGTGAAATGTGAGGAAAAGGGGGGACAGAGAGGATGGGATAAGAGAGACAGTAAAATGGAGACAGAGGGACGGAGAAGCATCTGTTAACGAAGGGAGAACAATTGGTAGGGGTGGGATCGGTGGGAGTGGTGGGGTTTGGAAGGGGTGCAGGGTGCTCGAGCACCTGTCCAGATGTAGACAGCATACAAATCTCAGTATGTCCACCTAGTGTCTAAGTTGTTGACAACTGATACAGCTATTGATGAAGTAACCAGTTCTACCAATACCTGGCACTGGAGAGGGGCAGGAGACCACAACTGGTTAACATACACACACACACACACACAACCTAAACTGGAACTTACCTGCAGTGGACAATGATTGATCCAGGGCTGTGTGGGAGGGACTTTTGGTTGTCCCCCACCAATCGCAGCAAAGGGGCTGAACATTCTAGGGTCTGGTGGTCATGCCAAATAGAGCAACAGCAATGCGTTCTCAATTATAATGTGATAACTAATGAGATCCGCAGATGAGATTGACATGTAACCCGTGCATGTAGCGTGCGTGTGTCAATAAAGCTTCAGTCTTTATATTTTAACAGCAAACCTGATTCCTCACTGTGTGGATAAACAATTAGAGTGTCATCTCGCGTTCCTTTTAAGAGCAGGCACGCTTGTTCCATGGCGGATTGCTATTACGATGGCAGGCGCACGCCAGGAGCGATTCACAGCAGAGGAGACCGACGTTCTCGTCAGGGGCGTTAAAGACAACAAAATTAAATTGTGTGGGGATGGGAGAAACCCGCCCAAATTAGCATCTGTTAAACCGGCATGGGAGGAAATTGCCACAATTGTTTCCATGGTTGGCACTCACAGGACATCGCACCAGTGTCGCAAGCGCTACAACGATGTCAGAAGACGGGGGAAGTGCAAGCTTGCAGGCAAAGATAGGAAACACCTGCCCCTGTTGTGCCCCTACCTCCACCTGTTGTGCCCCTTTCTCCTCCTGTTGTGCCCTTTCATACCTTTCCAAAAAGCCTATCCTCATGTTGCTACGTTGCTGCTAACTGGAGATACACATTTCTTTCCTCCGCTTTGAAAGCACTCTTTCAGCCACAGAGAAATGCCCTCGGAATTCACAGTAATGCGCCCGAACGTGGGATTTGATTGGGGACACCATCCGTTCCACCAGGAGCACATCGCGCATTGTCACTCTGGGAAGTATCAGGTGCCGCATGCCTGTCAGAGGACAGAAGAATAATTAGTTTCTGTTAAAATCTTTTTGAACTTATTTCCATTTGTATTCTTTTGTTCAGTTTGCTATTGACTTGTTTTGACAATGTAAATAAAGAAATCACAAGACACTTTCCGATGTTTTGGCCTCACTGTCACTGAATCACGAGGTTATGAATGCATGGTGTTATTTTTGCAATGTAGTCCAACATTAGACCGAGATTACTTTGCTTACCTCAATTTAGACGATGCAGCTCTTCTGTCAAATGAGCTCTCTTCTCCTGTGCTGCTGCTGGGGCATTTGGGTTAAGTAACATTGGCACATGCAGTTCAACTTCATGACTCATGGAAATGTTGTGTAAAACACAACAAGCCACGAAGAATGCTGCGACCTTTTGAGGACTCTACTACAGGAGGTACTTTGAGGACTGTCTCCTGTCCAAACACCTGAAGCGCATTTTCAGTATGCCAAATGTCTGTTCGATTACATTGCGTGTGTGTGTTTTCTATTAAACAGCATTTCATCTACAGTTGCTGGCATGATAAATGGTGTCATCAGCCATGTCTTTAACGGATAGCCGTTGATGTGGGAAATCTCAGAAGGTTCTCAGATAAAAGTGGATCAAAAATAGAGTCTCAAGTCTCCAAGTTTAGTTCTCAAGTCCAAAGAGGTGGCTTGATGGTCTTTATTCAGGCAGATAGTTGAATACAAGCATACACTGGTACAGAACTAAAAAGCACCCAACTCTCCCCAACACTGGGTAATATAGGCAGAATATTTAACGCACACCCCTTGCCCCAAGAGATAAGATTGTGCAATATGGAACCTTCTAAAAGCTTCTGGAAGATGAGTCACCCCCCCCCCCCCCCCCCCTTGTTATTGCGCACGCAACCTCAAGCTTGGCTTTTGGGCTACCGTTCACCTTTCACACAGTGTCCTGAATTAGCATGTTCCTTCCTGCCAAAACAGGACTTCTCCTAACTTAAGTTAAAGGTGACTCCATCTATCCTTAATACACTGTCATACAATAATCAGCTTGCCACGACACAGTTGTCCCCTAACAGCCACCCCTCCAACGGGGGATTCCCCTCGGAGATGGCAGGAATGGCAGAGTTTGCCAGTATAAACGAGTCGTGTCTCGAGCCAGGGTAATTAGCAAACACATGGGTTATTATACTATTCGCATTGCAAATTACTTGCACGTTGATTGAATGGGTTCCCTTACGGTTGATGTATATCAGTGCGTTTTCTGATGGGGCACGTAGCTGCACATGGGTGCAGTCTATAGCACCAAGGACACCAGGGAACCCATACTTCGCCCAAAACGCCTGCTTTTCTCTTTCCGGGCTGTCAGGTGTGATGGGGAATTTGATGTATTCCCCAGCATGTCGGACTAGATCCGATGTCACTGCATGTATAGCCGAACTTATGGCAGATAGCGAAATGCCTCCAATGGAGCTTAGGGGGTGCTGTAACGACCCAGACGCATAGAAATACAGTGCAGCTGTAACCTTCACTGCGACGGGCAAGGTATAAGGACGGGGTGCATCAGTCCCTAGCTCATCTGCCAGGAGATGGCAGACATCTGTCACAGCCTGACGGGTCAGGCGTAGCTTACGCCTACATTCTTCCTCACTGAGGGAGAGATAGGTCTGTCTGGGCCGGTAGACCCTCTGCCTCCCATGTCTAATTCTCTGTCCCAAGACGTACTCCATATCACTGTGCAATAGAAAAAAAATGAGCAAGTGCAACTTAACTGGTAAGTTGATGATTAAGGGTTCTAATGAACTTACATGATGGTGATTTCGCAGTCTTCAGACTTTTGTTTGGTGGTTGACGGACATCCCACTTTGTCAGGTGTCCTTATATACATGTGTGTCTTGGCACTAATTGGTCAAACAGGCTTGATCCGTCATTCCTGCAATTAGCCTTAATAATTTGGGTAGGCCTACGCTAGATTTATGCCTTTTTTCACATCTTCATGTGAACCACAATGATTTCGCTCGTGTGGTAATATTTTTATAACCACACGATTTAATATGTAATGTTATTTTTTTTTATATTAATAATGTATGGTTTGCAAAAATTGGAACTGCTGCGCCTGTGAGAGAATAAAAGTATAGGTATGTGCGTTCTGCACACGCTACATTATGGCTAAGCTTGCGCCCTTAAAATAGCATCTGAATAATACTCCATTGACTTTAGACCACGTTTTTCCTGGTCAGTGGCTGAATTGTTTTTCGGAAACTGCAAAACAGGAGCAGGGAACGTTTGCGCCGGAACACGCCTCCTTTTTTGCTGAACCGCCGACGGGAGCGCAAAGTCATTTCGACGTGCGTCTGTGGAATGAAAAGTCGGTTTTGCGTCGAGTGCAAACTAGGAATGACAATTGAGTCAAACAAGTCAATTGCGCTTGGTGCAAGATAGGGTCCATGACATTTATGTGTAACATTGAAATTAATAATACCCTGTTCTGTATTTTTGATGGTTCTACTGTCACAGTGCATACTTGAAGTGTATGATTTTGTTGGCTACGGTGTTTTTGAAAGGTTTTTGAATTCTATCAGCATTTATGTTCCTCCAGTTTTGTTTCTGTTGAATAATTACAGTAGTGTTTCCTGTATTGGTTGTGATGGGACTTTGTGAGTAGCCTGGTCCTGACCAGACCCTCATACATTTCATTTGTACAGAGGGTCTGGGATCTCTCCATTGACAAACGTTAAATTCCTTGAAGGCGGGTCCTCTGTTGAAGTTTAAAACTATTGGATCCGCCCAGAGCCACTCTGACTTGCCATAACCAATCGCAAGCGTTCGCCTTAGCCAACTCCTTCACCACTACTGTAACGGAGCTGGCTGCCGTAGCTGGAAAATCAAACTTCCGGAACCCCGTGGGGAGGAGGGCCACAACATCATGGCCACCAACAAAACTCAGCAAGGAATGTTCTTGCTCCAGCTTTAACCTATATTCGGCAGCGTTGCCGATGCGCAGTCCTGCCATCCGCCTGGTGACCTAGTACTCAAAGCGCAATACGGATCCGTAATGCCCTCAGACAAAAGGGGGGGGGGGGGTTAAAAATAATTCCTTTGTTAATAATTTGTTAACAGAACTTTATTTTATTAAATATTCATCCACAATTATTCACACCGTCACAAAATCAACCACAAACAAATAATTTCTGCATATGCAAGTAGCAACGCTAGTGCTAAATAACTATTTAACTGGTCGGCTCCATGACGCCGGGTAAGTAGCTAGCTCCTGAGACTTCTCACCAAAAGAACGAAGGGGAACCTTCGATTAAGACATGTTCGTAGGTACCTAGCGAAAAGTAGCCTGAACTTTCCTAGATCTTAAGCTAATGCTGAATGCTCGCTGATATAGCTGTCTGTCTTACTAGAACGGCGAATGTATGCATCGTTGCTAACGTTGTGACAATGTATGTGAGAAAGACGCGTAAGTGACAGAGAGACGGAGGGAGAGCAGGGAAAGGAAATGCAGCTGAAAGAATTCGCTGCATGTTTAACCTAAATAGTGTTTAAAAAAATTTTTTGAATCAACAATGCCGGTGTTGATTCTGTGGCGCATCGCCACAAATTAGTCTGTGTGGGAAACACTGAAAAGTATACCGCGGTTGAAACGGTATAGCCAAATCTCTCCCGGTAGACACATTTCTACCGTTGCACGGTATATACCGTCATACCGCCCAGCCCTAATGGGGTATGCTGGAGGAGGGTTGGAGCAAAAAAGTATAGGAAGATAGCTCTTGAGGAACCGGGCAGGTAAGCCAATTATAGGATGTTTATCAATCATTATTTCTTTTCCGTGTTTTGATGAACTTGTTTGATGTAATGTTTCAAGGTCAAGTATAGTTCCAATACCGAAGAACACAATTAACCAAGAACGCAAAAAATGCCCGGATGCGTTTTCGATCCGACGTTTTTATCAAGGATGTATAGGTCTTGGTCGTGACTTGGCCAGCGGGAATGCAGCTGTGTTTGCAATCTTGCCATCAAGAACGTTCTTCTCAAGAACTCAACTAAGTTCTTAGCGTTCTTCAGATTGACAAACAGCCATAGACAGTCAAAAGTAGACAGTCTGTAACCGCAGCTGGTTAGAGTTAGCGTCAATGGTGTCCTCAAGCAAATGTCTCCTTTCTAAAGTATACCTTCTTCGATTCCACATGGTCGACAGCAGGCGTGTTCTCACGGCAGGGGGAAGTGTCGCTGGGTGGGGGGAGGGGGCGGAGCTCGGGTCTAAGACATAAACAAATAGGCATGCGAAATACATCAGATTAAATGCTTACACAACTGTCTGACATCAGACAGATAGACAGCATTCTAGAATTTGAAAAGAGATCTACTACATTTTAGAATGTAAGCTTCTTGGCGTGGATGTTTTGTTTACAAACCGGTCGAATTCTCCGGACAGAAAGGTCTGGTGAGCTGTGGCTGCTGCCTCCTCCCCTCTCTGACAGGATGGGAGAGATGGCGAGATAGAGATGGAGGAAAATTTGAGGATGGACGTTATGGAATGTAATCTTAAACTTCAGTCCAGATAGTCAAACCGTGGCATGTCTGTGTTAGGTTTCCGAGTGGGTAATCTCACCTGTTCTACTGTCTGCCACTCTCTGGAGCTCCAAGGGCATGGCCTGATGATGCTCCTCCATATCTCTAGGGGTCGTGCTGTGGACAGACCAGGACCCTGACCTGGGTTTGGGGCTGAGGCTAGGGGAGGAGGACAGGGGCGAGGCTGGGGGGATAGCGATGGGGATGGGGGGAGAAAAGGGCGGAAGAGTGGGAGTGGGAAAGCTCTAGATGGGACGAAACAGAGAAAGAAAAAACTGATTACCAAGAGATATTATGATTTTCTGTAGATGCAAAACTTGGATATCAAAAAGTAGACTTCCCTGCAAAGTATCTTAAATTCTCACTTCCTCCTTCTCTCCTTCTTCCTCCTCTTCCTCTCTCTCCCCAAGCATCTCCACTACCAGGGACGGGAACACCCCCACCCGTCCATCCAGCTCCCCTTCCCAAAAACCATCATCCACCTCCCCCTGGCCCCAGCCCTGGGCACGCCTCCTCAGCCTGATCACTGCCCCCTCTGGGAACGACAGCTCCTCCCCACTCTGGGCCTGGTAGTCATACAGGGCCCGCACTAGACCTGAAAACACACACCCACCCAATATGACACACACACACGTCTACAGTTTCTAATACCAAATATAAAGATGTTGTGGTAGTACTGACCTGCTGTCTGTGGGAGGTACTGTGGACCTTTATGGGAGTGTTCAGAGGAGGAACCAGAACTGTCAAATGACCAATCCAATGAGTGCCCGACAGCGCCCTCACCTGGAGGCCAATGGAACTGCAGGTACCTCTCAGGCACATAGCCCACTTGTCCAGACAAGTTACACACCTACACAGGAACACACACACACACAAGCATACATAGCACAAGAAGGAGGGGAAGTGAGCTGATTAGCAAATAGTGTTTATTATTGTTTCTCAATCAGTATGTGTGAGATGGAACACCATATTTAGCTGTGACAAAACAGGAAACTGACAGTTTATGCTACACAGAGCCAGGAAGTGGGGAGACCACATCAGTTACTGAAAAGAGGACTGATGTAGTGAAGATGTGACATGAGTGCATCAATACTAACAACATGATCTGGTCTACAAACCCCATTCCCAAAAAGTTGGGACGCTGTGTAAAATGAACGTATAAACAGAATGCAATGATTGGATTGATCTCATAAACTCATATGTCATTCACAATAGATAATTGAAAACATATCAAATGTTTAAACTTAGAAAGTGTACAATTTAAAGGAAAAAATTAGATAATTTTGAATTTGATGGCTGCCAAAGGTCTCTAAAAAGTTGAGACGGGTAATACAATGCTGGAAAAAGTAAGTGATACTAAAATTAAAACAACTGGAGGAACATTTGCAACTAACTAGGTAAATTGCTGAGACAGCCCGACGGTTAAAAGAAAATGTTTCACTCTGTTTTTGTATGCGGTAAAGTTGTCGCAATACAACAGTGGGTCACAATGACTGATGGGTCAGAATGACCCAAAGATAACACAAGAGTTAAAATAATTCTGAGAATCTTGAGAAATCTCTATGTAAGGGACAAGAGAGAAAATAAATACAGCATTTCTGTGATCTTCAGGCACTGCATAAAAACTGGCATGATTCTGAAAAGGAAATCATTGCATGGGATCAGAAACACCTCCGGAACTCATTGTCTGTGAACACAGTTTGCCGTGCCATCCACAAATTCAGGTTAAAGCTCTATCATGCAAAGAAGAAGCCGGGTCAGATGGCTGAGCGGTTAGGGATGCTGGCTATTAATCAGAAGGTTACCGGTTTGATTCTAGGCTGTGCAAAGATGATGTTGTGTCCTTGGGCAAGGCACTTCATCCTACTTGCTTTTGGGGAATGTCCCTGTACTTACTGTAAGTAGCTCTGGATAAGAGCGTCTGCTAAATGACTAAATGTAAGTGTAAGCCATATGTGAACATGATCCAGAAACACTACATCTTCTCTGGGCTAAAGTTCATTTATAATGGACTGAAGCAAAGTGGGGAAACTGTTCTGTGGTCACACAAATAGAAATTTGCAATTATTTTTGGAAACCATGGATGTTGCATCCTCTTGACTAAAGAGGAGAGGTACTATCCAGCATGTTATCAGCGCTCAGTTCAAAAGCCTTAATTTCTGATGGTATGGGGGTGCATTAGTGCCTATGGAAAGGTCAGCTTGCACATCTGGAAAGACACCATCAATGCTGAAAGGTATATACAGGTTTTATTTGCTTGCATCCAGGCAACATCTTTTTCAGGGAAGGCCTTGTATATTTCAGGAAGACGATGATAAACCACATCCTGCATCTGTTACAACAGCATGGCTTTATAATAGAAGAGTCCGGTTGCTGAACTGGCCTGCCTGCAGCCAGACCTTTTACCAGTAAAAAACATTTGGTGGATCATGAAACAAAAAATATGACAAAGAAGACCCAGGATGGTTGAGTAGCAAGAATCCTGTATCAGACACAAAAGCGACAAAATTCCTCTCCAACTCCAGCAACTGGTCTCCTCAGTTCCCAGACATATACAGACTGTCATTTCAAAGAAGAGGAGATGCAGTGGTGAACATGGCCTTGTCCTAACCTTTTTGAGACGTGTTGCTGCCATCAATTAAAAAAAATTCCGTACATTTTTCTTAAAATGTTTCATTTCATCAGTTTAAACATTTGATATGTTATCTATTTTCTACAGTGAATAACATATGGGTTTATGAGATTTGCCAATAATTGTATTCTGGTATTATATTTTATTTTTAACAACATCCCAACTTTTTGGGAATTGGGGTTGTACAGTATATACAGTGCCCTCCAAAAGTATTGGAACAGTGAGGCCAATTCCTTTATTTTTGCTGTAGACTGAAAACATTTGGGCTTGACATCAAACGATGAATGTGAAACCAGAGATCAACGTTTCAGCTTTTATTTCCAGGTATTTACATCAGGATCTGATGCACAAATTAGAAAATATCACCTTTTTGTTCGAACCCACCCATTTGTCACGTGAGCAAAAGTATTGGAACATATGACTGACAGGTGTGTTTTGTTGCCCAGGTGTGTCCTATTACATACATTATTCAATCAATAAATACCACTGAATGTCTACACTCAGGTTCAGATTGGGTAAGATAGGTTTTGTCTATGCAGACTGTATTCAGAGGTGAAAACAACATGAAAACCGGAGCGCTGTCTTTGGGTGAAAAACAAGCAATTGTGAGTCTTAGAGAAGATGGAAAATCAATCAGAGCCATTGCAGAAACATTGGCCATAGCCAGTACAACCATTTGGAATGTCCTGAAGAAGAAGAAAACTACTGGTGTACTAAGTAACAGACGTCGAACAGGTAGACCAAGGAAAACATCAGCAGTTGATGACAGAAACATTGTGAGAGCTGTAAAGAAAGACCCTAAAACAACTGTTAGTGAGATCAGCAACAACCTCCAGATGGCAGGAGTGAAGGTATCACTATCTACTGTTCGCAGAAGACTTCATGAACAAAAGTACAAGGGCTACACCAGAAGATGCAAACCACTCATTAGCAAGAAGAATAGGAAGGCCAGGCTGGAATTTGCCAAAAAGTACAGAGATGAACCTCAAAAATTCTGGGACAAAGTTTTATGGACTGATGAGACAAAGATTAACTTTTACCAAAGTGATGGAAAGGCTAAAGTTTGGAGAAAGAAAGGAACTGCTCATGATCCCAAACACACAAGCTCATCTGTGAAACACGGTGGAGGTAATGTCATGGCTTGGGCTTGCATGGCTTCTTCTAGGACGGGCTCATTAATCTTCATTGAGGATGTAACACATGATGGCAGCAGCAAAATGAACTCGGAAGTCTACAGAAACATTTTGTCTGCCAATTTAAGGAAAGATGCAACCAAACTGATTGGCAGAGCCTTCATCATGCAGCAAGATAACGACCCAAAACACACTGCCAAAACAACAAAGGAGTTCATCAGGGGCAAGAAATGGAAGGTATTAGACTGGCCAAGTCAATCTCCAGACTTAAACCCTATAGAGCATGCATTTTACCTGCTTAAGAGGAGACTGAAGGGAGGAACCCCACAAAACAAACAACAACTGAAAGAGGCTGCAGTGAAAGCCTGGGAAAGCATCAAAAAGGAAGAATGCAAAAGTTTGGTGACGTCAATGGGTCACAGACTTGCTGCAGTTATTGAAAGCAAAGGATTTGCAACTAAATATTAAGTCTTATTCACTTAAATATGTTTTAAGTATATCTGTTCCAATACTTTTGCTCACATGACAAATGGGTGGATTCAAACAAAATGTGATATTTTCTTAGTTGTGCATCAGATCCTGATGTAAATACCTGGAAATAAAAGCTGAAACGTTGATCTCTGGTCTCACGTTCATTATTTGATGTCAAGCCCAAATGTTTTCAGTCTACAGCAAAAATAAAGGAATTCGCCTCACTGTTCCAATACTTTTGGAGGGCACTGTATATACGTTTGGGAAGTGTTCCCTTTATTTTAGAAGTAGTTATAGAGTGATGCTCTCTAGGTATGCTGTTGGTAGTGTAGATGTTGTTGATTAGATTGTGTTGTAGGTGTAGCAGTGGACATTAATACTTTCAGATTCCTCAGTAAGGAGCTATGGATCTACTCATCTCTATCTGGAACGCATGGTGATTTGTAAATCCACTATACTTTATAAATTATACAGGGATTGTTTCATGACTATGAATGAGGTCATTGTAGATGGACAGCTAAATAAACATCAGGGGCAGCTCTTTCCACCACCACTTATCATTCTCGATCTTCAGCCCTCCTCCCCTCCTCCCCTCTTCCCGGTTTGCGCTCCTTTTCCTCTCACCTTCAGCCAGTCCTCCACATCCCCATCCTCGATCACCTGAAGCTCCTCCCCTTCGGTGATTGACAGCTCATCGGATTGGCTGGCCTGCAGGATGTAATGGGAGACCAGGCAATTACCCTTCAATCCCTTCAACACCACATGCCTGCCTCTCTGCAGAGGTAGTCAGGTGGCGGGTCAGACAGAATGGGAGGTGTGTGTGCAGGTGTTGTCTTCACCTGGTAGCTGTAGAGGACAATGCAGGGGAGAGGGTATCCACATGGTCCTGAACCAGATGGTGAGTCTACAAAGGTGTCACCGTTGTCATCATAATCCTCAAAGTCTGTGAACTCAAACTCCTCCTCCTGAGGAAGTAGGAATAGAGACAACTCTGAGGCTCTGAGGCAATTTCACACATGAGGGGCATACTGTCGTAGGCTAAAATCTCCTCTTCTCCTTTCCCATGGTGAAGGACAGGAGAATAGCAGAAAGAGGCCTCTCTGCTAGAATTGAGATCTACCCTAGCAGCGAATTCGAAGACTTGCACACAGGTTACATACCAGGTTGGAAATGTCACCGTTGGACATGCGAGCCTCACTCAGCCTCCTCTCTCTTTCCAGCTGCTCCTCCGCCTGGCTCATGGCACTGGTCAGCCAGGGCTCCACATCCACCCCCGCACCCTCCAGCAATGCCAGACAGGACTCTGCCTTCACACGGCTCACCTAGGGACATTTTTTCATTATATTTATTTGAAGATAAATACTGTCCATCTTAAAAAAGCTTCCTGAAATTGCCATACATTTGTATTCAAATATACTGTATTATAAAAATCTTTAATGGATTATCAGTTATTCAACCAACCTTTTTTTTGTTGTTGCAGAAAACTGAGATGATATCATTGTTCTGAGCTGCAGAGGGTGAGCTATGACTCACCCTGCTAGCAACATTAGCATGAGTCTCTCTTTCCCTATCCCTCCCACCACGCTCTCTCTTTCTCTCACGCGCAGGACTTCTCTTCACAGAACCCCCCCCCCCACACACACACACACTGACTCATGCATTCCATGAAGAAAGCCTGGTTCATCATCAGGTCCTTGTGAAGAGGAGGAAGGTGTAGGAGGCTTCACTTTAAAATAAATGCATCTAATACAGTGAGTAACGGGTTTGGTGAACCACGGGTTGCATATTTGATTCCAACTGACCTTGGCCTTTCGGACGGTTTCTTGGACTTCCAGAAGCTTCTGTTCCACACTGGCCCCTGTGTCTCCAGACAGCAGCTTAACACGCTGCTCCAGAGTCTGCACCGCCTGAAACACACACACAACACCCTGAAAATCAAAACTATGAAGACTCATTTCACTGGTTGACCTTGCTGTGACCGTCCCATGACCTCTGTGCCTACCTTCTCTCCTTGGGTGATGACCTTGTAGTCTTTCGCAGCCTTGGAGGACCACTTCCTTGCCTCTTTCTCCAGACAACTCTTTCCCTCTGGGTTGGTGCTCTGCTGCAGGACACACACCTTGGATGTGGAGGAAGATATCATTACTACAGGCTGGATTTTTATTTGTAGTTACAGTCAGGGTCTTATGCCAAGACAGTGTGTTATGTATACAGTATTTATATCTGTACAGCTATGAGGTGTATTTGTTTTGTCTCACCTTATCATGCGGGGAGAGCTGGAATATGAAGTCTGTGTTCTTGGTAAAAGCAGGAGCCTCCTGTAGAAAGAGCTGCAGGCTCCTTTCTCTGCTTACCTGGTCAAAAGGAAGAGGCACTCACTGAAGTTCAAATGTGGTAAAAAAAAGTCTGTCTCTGACATCCATCACTTATCCGGGTTTTCACTAGCACTAAGGTGAGGAATATTTCAGGTCTGGGGATCACAGAAGGCCTGTAATGAAATATTCCAGAATGTATCACAGAGGGCCTTTTATGTAATATTCTAGAATGTCTGGGGGTCACAGAAGGTCTTTTATGGATTTTTCTAGAATGTCTGGGAATTACAGAGGGCCTTTTATAGAAAAAAAAAATGATGTCTGGAGATCAGAGAGGGCCTGTTGTGGAATATTCCAGAATGTCTCAAGTTCAATAGGGGCTACTGTGGAACATTCTAGAACGCCTGGAGCTCACACAAGAAAAACTGGAAAGACTCAAAGTCAAACATGTTTACACTGCACAATTATTAAAAAAACATTTGCATCTCACTAAACCATCCTTTTGGGTACAGGCTCTACAAACTTATAATCACAAGGTGATTTCTGGGGTGTAATACCTGGGCGGCGTGCTCCCACACCCTGCTGAAGGCTGCCTGAGAGGAGAGACACGCCTCTACCTCCGTAGAACACAGCAGACTGAAGAGGCCTCTCAACTGCTCGTACAGCTCCCCATCCAGCCTCTGGGAGACACACAAACATCACACGTACACACACATGCCAATATACACTATTGACTGGTACTGTAATATATAGACAGCGAAATACACACAAGTATAAGTGCACAAGGTCTGGTCAAGGTAGGGTTCTAGTTGTGTGTGTGTGTGTGTGTGTTACCTGCATGATGCTAGGCAGCTCTGCAGTGTAGAAGTACTGATGATGAGAGTTGGTAGCTGCCAGAGAGAGAAGGTACTCATTCCGTACCTCCATCAGCTTCTGGTCACACTCCCCCAGTCTGACACTCAGCTGGGGGGACAGAGGGAGAGAAGGAAGTAAAGAGGGAGGGAGTTAGAGGAGGGAAATTGGGGGTTATGGTGAAGTAGGGACAGAAAGGTGGGGAGGGGGGTGTAAGGGAGGATGGAAGCTGTGTTAGAAGTGCTAGACTATTCTTACTTTCAGCCTAGGTCAGTTTACCTTTGGCCTGTATGAAGCCAGCCTACCAGCCTTCTATAGTCTACCTTGGTGCTTAACTTCTGCAGGCCTGTTCTGAAGTGGAAGATCCCATGCTCATTCCTCCGAGATCTGGAGAATGTCACACACACACACAGACATGTTTCATACATCAACATGTATCCTGGCGAACAGCTGCCCTACTAGGGGCATAATTAGCTATACAGTTCATTTAAGATACTTAAGATACTATAGCAGACTCTAATAAGAGGTGGTTAACTGGTTCACAGGTTCGCCAGTTAGCAAGCTAACAGGCAGGCAGTCTATCAGGCTAAGAGCAGCCTCCCCACCTGGCCTGGGCATCAGCAGCCTTCTCCCTGGCTGTGTTAGCGATGTGGCTTAACTGGAAATAGCTCTTCTTCAGTTTGTGGAGCTCCCTTAGAGCTCCCACCACCTCCCCCTGGACCCTCTGGAGCTGTTCCAGACCCTGCACACATACAAACACACACTCAACACACATGCAAGTACACACACAACAAACCCACTTGCAACACTCACACACAACACACGTAACACACACACAGCACATGTAAGCACATGCAAGCACACACACACACACACGACATATGCAAGCACACAAAATACACACATAACATATGCAGGCACGTACAACATACACACAACACAGGCAGAACCACATAACCACCACACACAGTACTTGGAGGCACACACAACACCCACATACAAGAAAACAAATAAAATCACATTAATTCGCAAAAATGACACTGGGTAGGTCCAGCGAATGTTCATGTTTTAATTTCGACTGACAGTTTACAAGTAGTCATAGTGATATCACAGTGCAGTCTGTGCTAACCCAGCACACAGCACCACACAGCAGCACCTGACACAACATAATCCTTGTCTGCCTTTTTGAAAGTGATGGGTGGTAAACATGTGACACAAATAAAGTGTTTCCCTTGAGAACAATTTAAACGTAACTTAAAGAAAGTTAATCTCCGGTTAGCATCTTTGTGGTTCGATGAGGGGAATCTCTATGTGGGTGTCAAACATATTTACCTACTAAGGTAATCAGTGAATCAATTCTGCAAATTGCTTTTATTGACTGTTTCAGTTCATTTCAACGAATTTCTTTTATCTCTACATTCCTACAGACTCCCTTGTGTATTTCCCCAATGCGTGTCAGAATAAAGTATAAAATAATGCTTGGTGTGTGTGCCAATGTGTGTATTTGTGTGTGTGCACCAGTGTCTTTGGGAGAGAGAGCGTGTGAGTGTTTGTCTATGTGTGCGTCAGTATACATCTGTGCGTGCCAGTGTCTAACCCTCTTGGCGCGAGGCTCTTTGGCGTTGCGAACGCTCTTCAAGGCGTCGGCTGACAGGGAGCGATACCCCTCGGCCGCAGTCAGCCGAGACACTGCGGTCTGAGCTGTAGCGTCCACCAGTGACCTCCACACTGAGAACACACTCCTGGGACACACACACATATTGTCCTTCTTAGACGGGAGAGCACAGTCTACATGTAATACGTAAATGATTCAGTGGACTCTGCTGCTAACCCACCCGGAACTGAGTGAGTCTCCCTTGCCTCTCTGCCAGTCTCTCTTCTGGTACTGCAGTGCCAGCCTCTGAAGAGCCTGGAAGAGACACGCAACACACAATACACACCTCAACACATCCCTCAATATATATACACGCATGGCCAACTCCAATGAACACACAGATACTCTTTACCAACAATAGCAACAGACCAACTTCAACATACACGTCAGTACACAGAACTTACCTGTAAAACACACAACATACCTTAACCAACATCTATTTTACACACAATTCACCACACACTCACTTTACCAACACACACTTATCTCTCGACATAGATACACCTCAACAAAAAAAAGGCAGTTAAGTCTTGTTTCCAGAAGAACTTGCATAGATATTTATGGCCAGACCAGCAGAAGATTGGTAGCTGTTTTGAGTAAAAGCAGTAGAGACTTTCATCATCAGCATACCAGTCTGAACACCAGCACCTAAGTGTCAACACATACACACACAAGCGCAAACAAACACACGCCTACTGTTTACTTCCTTTTCAAAGTACACAAGAGCTACCTGTGTAACTGACCCCAGCAGGGTCAGAAACACACACAAACATGCGCGCACACACACACACACACACACACACACACACAAAGCTCTCTCTGAAGCTCCTGGTTCACAAGGTCTTTGCTTCCCATCACCTGCTTGTTACATTCCATCGACTTTCCCTCTCTCTTCCCCTCTCTCTTCCCCTCTTTTCCCCCTCTCTCTCTCCTTCGTATGAATTCTTCCTCTCTCAATCTCTATTGCACTCTCTGTTTGTCTCTCTCCTTCAGTATGTCACAATCTCTCATCTCCACAGCCCATCTCTCTCTCTGTCTCTGGTCTACTTTTTCCTGGGCAAAAGTGTGTGGGAGGGGGCATTCTCTTCAAGGACAGCCATCTCCATCGTCCCTCCACTTCCTCACCTCTGGACACCAACACACCACTCAGGAACTGAAATAGTCACCAGAGGGTCAATATTTTGGCAAGCGTCAGGAGACATTACAGTAAAGTGAGGGCTTCCAGGAAAGGTTCTGGAGTCGGGGAAGAGAGCTGCTCCAAATAACCCAGTAGGAGGAGACACAAACACACATTGCTCACTATGTAATTACTCGAGGGGGGGGGGGGGCAGATGTGATATTATGGTTGACACACACACACATTACAGATCTCCCACCTGAGCATACTCTTTCTCTATGGCAGCCCGTTGTTTACTGAAGGACCTTTAGGGGGAACAAAAAAATGTATATTAGCACACATTCAGTACTCAGGAGGATACTGATCTTCCGCTCTCTTTTAAGTTTCTAGATGGTGATAGGGGAAGGGGGGAGATATGGTACAGAGCGGGGAGGGTTGGGGAGGAGCAAGCATGAGAAAGGGTGGGTGAAGATGAGTGAGGTATAGGGTGATGGGGAAACAGGGGGCAACATTGTTGCGGGAGGGTGAGGTAAGGGATGAGGGACTGGTAGAACAGGGGTATGGGGAGTTTCTAGACCATTACCACTAGGGGGGCCAAGTTGAGGCCAGTTACATTAAACATTATTGTTGTCATTGTTTTCTTCACAAAGGGCAAAATAAAAATAGTTTAGACTCTACATTTAGGGGGGCCACAAGGGGGTCTGGGTCCAAGCCTGTTGTCAAAGGGGTACTGACAGAGGGGAGACGGGGAGATAAGGGGTGAGGGCAGGCTAAGGAGTCAGACCTAATGTCCTCCAGGAGCTCTCCTTCCTGCTGCTGCTTGGTGTGCAGACGACCCAGCTGCTCTGCAAACACTAGCTTCGCCTGCTGGGTCTCCTTCACCTGTACACCCACACAACACAAAAATAGACAGACAAATACCGTACATATCATAAAAAATACACGTGGCAAAAAATATTAGCATTACTCTCTACATTAAAATGCACTGCCATTTAGCATACATCTGACTTCTGTTCCGTTGCTACACACGTTGAGGCATGATCAACTGCAGTTGTTTGCATTTTATTCACATCCTGATTAATCTTACACAACGTTATTGTTTTTTTTTTTTATCGACATATTACTTCAGATTGTTGTTACAAAGTTCCACATTAACATTGGACAGGAGTCGGACCTCGGAACCTCTGGCTACTCTTTGCTGTTCACCTCGTTTTAGATTAGATTAGCCTATAGATTTAGATTATGCTGTCTTCTTACCTTTCTCGGAGGTGGTTGCATTCTACTTCACCGAGCTAGTGTATCTTTGAACAGATCGCCCAAACTTATTCTTGTCCTTCATGCCGCAATTAACGTTTGCAGCAGGAGACAGTGCAACTTCCCGTGTGTTTCTGACAGCGGGCGGTAGAAGAGCATCTCTGACTCCTTCTACATTCAGCGCACTAGTGCCACCTAGCGGACATGCCATGCCACTGACAACCGCGTAATAGGCTTCGCTATTCCTGCCGTTCTGCCGGTTTTCATACCTTGTTAGTTAGACAGGGTGAAATTATGATCGCTGGGCCCAGTTCAATCAGGAGAGACCTGGGATGAGTGAAAGATGTTTATTACAGAATGATAAATGTAGGCCTACTACAGTGTTTGGAGCTTAGACCCCGGGGAATTATAGATCAACGGGCGCCTGCCCAACATTCGAAGAAGAATCCCCCACGGAGTCCAGACACTGGTGGCAGTGGCGGCAGCTGACGACCAACGAGTCGAAGAGCAGATGAGGAACCGGGTGGCGACGGGCAGGTGGAGGGTCGCGCACTTGATGTCAAACGCACCTAATAGGCTGACTTGAAACTGTGAATTCTGGTTAAGGCCAATTTATACTTCTGCGTTTTTACGGACACGCACACAGGGAACGCCCTCTCCGTCAAGGAACTCCCTCTCCGTGCCCCTCGCGCAGATGCTCGCAGATGATGCACCTGCAGATGATGCACCCGCAGATGATGCACCTCGCAGATGATGCACCTCGCAGATGATGCACCTCGCAGATGCACCTCGCAGATGCACCTCCTGATTTTCCGAGTAGGGGGTACCTGCAGAGCCGGAGACCCCGGAGAGCCGCAGTTTCAGGACTGCAGTTTCAGGACCGCAGTTTTAGGACCCTCGTTTTATCTGACTGCGCCACCTAGCGAATGGAATAAACATGGACCGGAACAAGATAATATTTTCCTGCAGTAGTGAATATTGTTAGCCTGATGTTGTCTTACTCATAATTCTAGTCAGAATATGAGTCTGAAAACTCTCCTTTGGGCTGTGACTATGGGGCGTGTGTCAACCGAGCTCGTAATACAAATGCCTCTTTGCTCAATTGGATAGACCTACAACCAATCAGAGCAACATAATGTGTTCTGCTCGCCACAGTCACTGGTTGATGCAACTGTCACATGGCTTTTCTTTCATTGGCTACTTTGCATAGATCTTGTGCGTGTGTATGAGTGCATGAGTGTCTGCGTCTTGATGTGGCCCTGCTTTACTAAAGGACATGCTCAGACAAGATAAGGATCTTCCTGTTTACCTAAGCCTGGTCATTACCTATTGTTCATTTGTGGGTGGCCTCTCTCTGCACACAAGGCTAAACTCAGTATAATTTTATACAGAATAAAAGGTTACATTCTTAACTTTTCAGACAATCCACCATTCTGCTGGGATCAGAATGATCTGGATTTTTTAGATCAAAGGTATCCCAGTCCTACTAAAATGTTTTGAACAACACATATTGAAGGTTTGGGGCCAGTTGTTCAGAAGTTATCTGATCGGATTTGGGCAATTCGATTGGATCAAATCTTAAAATTGGGTTGATCAAAATACAAATAAACGATTCTGAAATTGGATTTGATCACTTAATTCCAGTCTTGGTTTTGATCTGGATCAAACCTTCAATATGTCTTAGGCAAGGCACTTCACCCTACTTGCCTCGGGGGAACGTTCCTGTATACTGTGGACTCCAGTGACTCTGGATAAGAGCGCCTGCTAAATGGCTCTGACAGTTTTGATTGTTGAATTTTGCATTTTTCTGTCTGTTCAAATCAAAACACATGAAAGTGACCCCATGCTGGCTACTGAACTGTTTTTTATGTAGCTAGCCTACATTGTTATGTAGTCCCATTTATAACTCTAAAAATCCCAATTTGGTAATCTTGAAAAGTTTGGATATGGATCAGGGTGTTCCAATCCAATGTTGCTTAGAAAGACCAGCACATAGGTAAGATTGATTACTCAATCAGTGGCACCCCCGGACATTTTTCATAGGGGTGGCAAGATGAGGCCACTGAAAAAATTCAAAAGCGTAACTGAATTTAAGGAATTGTATTCATTTAGTCATTTAGCAGACGCTCTTATCCAGAGTATTCTGAGAATTCTGAGAATTCTACAGTATTCTGTTCTTGACAGACGTTAACATTCGGGGCTTAGCCCAAACCCAACAGGACCTTGATTAGGCTTTATTAGACCTCAGCGAGGGACATCAACAAAGAAAGTGAGTGTGGCAGGCCCTGGCTCAGGAACCCAGGCTGGCAGATTACCGGCAAAAATAAAAAGACTGAGAAGTAAGGTTGCCACCCGTCCAGGTTTTCCCGGGATTGTTCTCTTTTCGTTCTCATCTCACGTTTTTGTCACGGAAAACGTGAGATGAATTGTCCAGTTCTTTTGTGAAAATGCAGTCTATTTCTAAATTTGAATTTCATAGTTTCAAATAAAACCTAATTAGCCATTTCCTTCACTGCTATTTTCTTCCTGGTTATGTTCAAACATCTTTAGCCAATCAATTAATCTCTGTTTCAACACAGTTCATTTTAATCAATAGCAACAAAATATGATCTCACATTCCTTATTTTTAGCAGACGTATTACAACAGCTTCCAATGTTCCATAAACTTGTTTAACACCATTGGCCTAGCGCACCAAACACGGTTAGAGGGAGCCATAACTTATTGAACATAATTATCAATGAAATACATTGTTCATCATATAGCCTATAGACCAATTATTTGTTTGTAAACATTCGAGATGCGAGCGCAACGTGGTTGCAGAAAACCGGGAAAGGATAGCATTTAAAATGGCAAAAAGACCACATGGATAATACAAATAGTTAGATTTAAAAAGACCAAAAAGGTCGAGGAGGACAGCATTTAGGAGAGAAAGCGATTACCCATTGATCTGTCGCATCGGAATTTTGATTTGGGTCACGAAAGTCTTGAAATTTAAGTGAGAATGTCGCCCGGTACAGACTGCATAGTCGAGCGGCAACCATGTCTTCACGTCACGTCACAAAGTTCATAATTTTACAGTTTTACAGTCAATTGTAATCTAAAAAGTCGAGCAGGGCAGCTTTCAAGAGATATGCAAATTCTGCTTTTAGCCAGCTGGTCCGATTATTTTTCTGATTTGTTTAAACTGGCAATCTGAGTGAGACTGCGTCCCCGTTACACTGTTTTGACGTTAGCCTCAGTCAGACTCACTGGCAGTGTGCACAATGTTGTATTTCACTCCATTATACACCAGAAACGTCAGGGAGGACTGCCTAATGTAGATACGAGCCTGATAAAGATAGACAGCATCTCGGATTTCTTTAACCGAGCCTGTTTCAATCGTCATTTGCCTGAGAAAGCGACCTCCGTTAGCCAGGCTAGTTTTGCCCGATCACTTGGTTAGGCTATTTAAGGGTATCGGGGTCAAGTGACTTTTGTGCATAGACAAGTGAAACGTAAATGTATTTGTCCAAAGGCCAAGAGCCTCAAAAAGTTAAAATCAAGCCCTGCAATCCAGTGGCCAGAGATATATGATGACCTGATCGACACTCCAAGTGTAATAGACCGGGGAGAAGTTCGTCTTTTGCAACCGACATGCGCAGTTTAGCCTGCTTGACAGTTGTGTGACGTAGGGTGATAATTGGTCTATAGCTATTAACTTGTTAGCCTATGATAAATTGACATTTATATCCCTTATAATCACCGACCGCAAAACACGATATTGGCTACTGTAAACCAAAGGAAAACTCAAGTAGGCCTTGTATATAAACAAACAACCATTATCATTCAATAAACTCGATAGAGCCACAAACGTTAAACGCATATGGCGTTTGTACACATAGACATTTTGTGTGTATCACACGATACATTTTTCAAGACGTTCACTGACATGCTAGAGAAACAGCATTTATTCTGACTGACTGTTAAAGCCTGACGGCGCCACTGCGTCTTATAAGAAACGAAGGTATTTCTTTGAATCCATTCATTACAATTTTTATTTGTTTAAAACAATGAAATACATTCATTATAAATTACAGTCATAATAAGCAATATAAATAGGCTATGCTGTCAGGATTTACACAGTAGAAGTAAGTTAGACATCCAGTCTGCTGTTGAGTTCGCGGGCCACATTTTTTAATTTCTCCAGGAACATTTTTGGAGAAACTGAGGACTCACACTGAACCTCAACATCCCATTGTTTTTCCTTAGACGAGGGAGGGAGAGAAAGAGAGAGATGGTGAAAGTTATCATCAAGGATGTCACAGTAGATGATGTGGTGGAGGTCAGAGTGAAAATGGATGATTGGATGATGGAGTGCTGGAGGAGACAAGTCTCATTTTGTTTCACCTACATTTTTACATAAGTCCTTGAATGTTTCCAGCAAAACATTCGCTTTGGAGTTTTCTGGAAGCACAGATGTCAGTATGTCCATTCCTTCTATAAAGTATTCAGGTGTGGAAGTGTCCTGTTTAATGGCAAAGACAAAACAGGTGTGAGCTTGCAAGATACCTGTTTCATCAAAACCCTTTATTTATGACAATGACCAAACTGATTTGATATGATGTTCTCTGTGATCTGTTTCCCTTTCTCTCTCTCTTACCCCACACGGCAACTTAAGACAACTGCATTTGGCCTCCTGGGGGAGAAAATAAACTAAAGTTTCAGCATACAATGACACACTTAGATCATATGTTTGTTGTCTAGTAATTCAATGAGAAATCTTAATCTACACCTAGTCAGAAATAGAAGTTAGACAAATAGACTAAAATCATTATAGCTAACCAGTCTAGCATAGAGCAATGGAGAACAAAGGGAAGTTGTAGTTGCATGTTATGGTGAGCTGTAATACTGTTCAGACTGCAGTCAGAAAAAGTAGATCAGATATGTTGTACACAACAGATGAGAGATAACTTAGTAACCAAGGCTTTGCAGAACAGACTACAGAAGGTGTCATTTGGCACACTATCAGACTAACACACGTGCTGGCCTCTGATAGATCGAGGATAAGTGAAGAGAAGGATGAAAAGGAAGATGGATGGACAGAAGAAATTATGAATAGAAGGATGGATGTAGAAAAAGAAGGAACGAAGAGCAGAATGAATTGATGGACAAATGAAGTGTGTGGATTTAGGAGATAAAGAGTGTAGACTCACAGTACTGGCAGAGCAGTTTTCCGGGCAGGTCTGCCATCCAAAACAAAGACACATGTCAATCTTGACCACAAATCTTAAACATCAGCATCTCAAACAACACATCAAAAAACATATAATGTCAAATCAGTGTAACACTGTTATCTTACCTGAACTTCCCTACTAACTGGATCCCAATCCCTAAAGAACTCTAAGAACACAATGGGTCTGGCTGACATTTTATGGGTCAGGCCTAGCAGGATTCCCAGTGCGACAAGAAGCAGGGTTCTCTGTTGTAAGGACATGACCTGGATGTGTTGGAGTAGAAATAAATCTCTGCTAATGAAACCAACTGGTTGTGTGGAATGGGTTACCTTTGGTTCTGTTGGCATTTTTAAAGACCCTTTTCTGAATTTCCAATGTTGAATTCTGTGAATTTTGGGGAACTCCTATTGTCGGTTTTCATAGTCAGATAACTACATTTTCCACAGCAGGGCTCCTTACGCAGATTAACTTTCTGACTCTGCTTGAGTGCATGGCACCTCAAAACATATCAGATACATCTTATCTCATTCCATTTCAAAAACATTTCCTTACAAATCTTTGCATAGGCCTGGCTAAATAGTCAACCACTAGAAACATTTAGTCATTGTTACATTTTTTTCAAACATCGTATTTGCTCTTGTCGATTTGTGGAGCCATGACTTTGCAGTGTATGTGTGTGTGTCAGTTTTGTGTCAGAGGTAAAAACAACAAGGGGTCGACACATTTATATATCGTTCTTCCCTGTAATTGTAAATATTACAATATATTTACCATATTCATTCAGTAACAGGCAGCGGCGTAACAAGGACTTGGCAGGCCCGAGTGCAGATCTCACCAACGGGCCCCTTACCGACCTATCGTCAGGCGAAATTATTGAGTTTTCAGTTTAGCAATGCGCAAGGAAATTTAGGCTACTCATGATGTACAATTAAGGGTAACGACTGCTCCTTCTATGTGAAGATAGATTACGGTTTTCAAAGATGAACGGCTCAGACTCGCGAGTCTCTGGCTCTAGATTATGCTTGCTACAACACGGAATGAGCATAATGGAACAGTCAGTCATGAGCCGACGTATCTGAGACGTTTGAAATAGAGCACGGAGATGAGAAGAAAATCTGATCATTTACCGAGGCTTATCCGACGTTATGAATGACGTTTCGATCTGTCATGTGTGCTATCTGGGTACTAGTAAAAAAAAAACAGTCACTTCGATGGTGAATATTTGATTTTATGTTCGTTAGATATGCTAGTTTACATTTAGTCTATCTAGCTTTAGCTATTTTCCGACTACATCCTGCACATAGTTTACTATATCTAACCTGGCCGCTGCCTGGTAGCCTAGGCCTATATGTGCATTTTTATGACGTTTAATAGCCATGTCAACTGCATACACCAGACCGTAAACGTTATATAATTATTAGCCTACCCTGGTGGCTGAGTTTCACACTCATTGCTGTTGCCGGGCTGGGGGTCAGACGTAGCGTCCTCTTCAACACGCTTCGCCACAATCCAAATGAGCATAGTTTTGACAGCTTTGCCACCCTTACATCTTGCTCTTTTCGTTCCTGCCGCTTTCTGGAGCCACTATTATGTTAAAGGGCATGGCATGGGGTAGCCTAATTCGCTTCAAAACACTAATGCAACACAACTGTAGTATCCCAACAACAACTGTCTGTGGTATTCCAACAACTGGATGGGAACAATCGTGTGTGGGTGGGCGGGAATCTTTGACAACAATATTACCCAGACATCCTTGCTATTTTTCGAGGGCAATATTACTTAATAAAAACGACATTTGTTTCATTCAGCAAAAGGCAAATTAGGAAAAATTAATTATTTGCTGTTGTTAACACTGACTGTTTTTAAAATGTTTATTGGGCAGGTGATAGCTCATAATTCTGAATAACTGACACCATAATTGAGAAATGTTTGCGAATTGATAACACTGGATCATATGTGATCCTCCACTTGCGGTATTACAGCGGTGCAAGGGGCCCGGTCAGATTGCCTTAAGGGGCCCGGTCAGGTTGTCTCACTTTTACGATGAGATCGAGGACGGGCCCCCTTTCGCCACGGGCCCTAGTGCAGCTGCACTCCTTGCACTCCCTATAGTTACGCCACTGGTAACAGGTTAGCGATACACATAAATGTTGACTTTATGGCAGGGAATATTACACACAAACACAGCGCACGAGAGACAAGTGCACAATACAACTCAAGAAACACTGCGTGCGAGTGACCAGTGTGCAATACAGAAGCTGGTTGAATCACCTCAGAGCAGGGGCCACCAACACTTTATTAATCATTGCATTCATTTAGAATGATAATCTCTGAAAAAATAAACGCAGTATCCCAATCAACGTTTGTAAAATAAAAATAAACTGTACAACAGTATTTGGGATAAAAAGAATGCAAAAGAAATATGCGCGCTCGCACTATAGGCTATATAAACTCCCCTTGCTTAACCCACTATACAACAGTTCAGCATTGTGTGCAGCAAGCTTGACAGAAAAAAAGGAATATGAATAGGGGCCTGTGCCCCAGTAGAGTTTAAGGTCTAACAACGCCTCTGTTTCTTACTCCAAAAACATGGCAGAAATAAAAGAAATAAAACGTAGCCTATAATTGTCACAGTGAATGGGAGGACGAGTTCTTTGTAACTACTGTGAAAGACAGCTGCGTGTCTCATTTGTGGGTTGAATGTAGCGACGGCAAAGCGGCACAATGTGGAGAGACACTTCACCTGTCACAAAAGCTACCATCTTAACTACCCATCGGGTAGCGCGCTACGGGGAGTAAAATACCTGATTGAAATTGGCCCTCCACCCAACCATAGACTTATACACCCAACGCAAAACATAGTCAAAATAGTCTCAATCGTTTGTGCTCCAATTGTTTTCGTTCGTGCTGTTGAAATGTGATCATCTGAAAATTTAAACAATTGCGGAGATTAATAGAAATAAAGTGTTGAATATATCATCTGTTTCGTTTTGTATCAAACTGGTAGCCCCTCGTATGACTCAGTACCTATGAAGTAGCTCTCAATTTCAAAAAGGTTGATGACCCCTGCCTCAGAGTGTAGCTGCCGTGTAGTGAGAAAGTGCAAAAAGGGTCAGTTAGCTAGCTTAGCTAATACCAAAAAAAATTCTCATATAATTCAGATCTATAATATGTTTGTCACGATTGTATTTGTAATGGCAATTAGCTATAAAATATTCACAAGAATGTAGAAGCACACGCCTGCGCTGTGTTCTGTACTGGATTCCCTTTACGCTCTGGAAAATAAGTTGACCCCCCCGATTGTCATTGTATAATGCGCACACATGGTGCCACACATAAACACACTATAGAATTGCCTTTTTATTCATATCAAAAGGGCAAATACAGTCATGGTCAAAAGTATTGGCAGTGACATACATTTGTGTTGGTAAAGTTTGCTGCTTCAGTTGTTGTGGTGTTGATTCACATTTCTCTCAATTATTGTGCAGAGTGATCAGTTAATAAAAAATCACAAAACATTTCACTGTTTTTGGGCCCTGGCATAAAATGACTGCTAATTGAATTTCACAAAGTCATATCATCAGCACATGGGAAAGAGTGAACTACTTATATTCAGGTGAAATAATTCTATAATTCTGATTGGATTTTAACAGCAGATCTTGAAAGGTTTTGCCAATAAAAGCTTTTAAAACCTTTAAAATGTGTATTATTGTTTTACAGTATTACATAGAAACACATGAGAAAACTATCCACAAATACTGAACTAGCAAACTTTGCAAAAGACAAATGTGTCACTGCCAATACTTTTGGCCTCAACTGTACATAAGTAAGTCAATCAAATTATTTTTTATACAAAACATGTGCAGGGTTCCTATATAACTGATGTGTGACATTGTCACACTCTAGGCTTTTCCCTGATGAGATGTATTCTGATATGATGCATGGCAGCAATGCTGACTAAAGATCAAACATAAGATATCTCTTTTTGATTTTCTGACAGGGCCTCTGACACACCATGGGAAACTAGAGAAAAACCCTGGCTGGGGTAAAACCAATAGTTATTTTCTCAGAAAGCAAAGGTGAAAGTTGAAGAGTTCTGTCCTTAACCACTGATCAGTTTACAATAATGAAAGATTATAACTAATGATTACATTATTACTTTTATACTGTTGGGAATGCTCTGAATATAATGAATAATGTTTAAATGATTCCATGCTATATTAGCTAATTAGAATATGCAATGACAGGGCCATTTTCTAGGAGCCCTATATTTAAAGCCTAAACAAAAGCTATCTAGCATACACCGTCCTCTTTCTGTGCTTGCTAAGCCTATGTTGATTGTCATCCCCCTGACGTTTCTTGAGAGAGTAAAAAAAACATATTGTGTACTATTTAACTGCCCTGACTTCTGTATTCATGGTCCAGTCTACTGAGATGCTCAACTTGTATGCGTGTATCAGACACCTGCACCTAGATCTATAATATATACGTTGATTTTGTCATGAACTTGTACTTAGCGATTCACTTAATTGACTTGGTACTTTCACAGCAATTGCGTACTATATAATGTCTTCAATGTCAAAAGCAATGTCTCACAATAACTGATGCCAAATATTAGCTTACAAATAATAATCTACATTTGAAATCATTATGTTGTCATATGTATGTTTATTATCATTAATTTGATGGATATTTGTATTAATCATACATATGAATGCATGCAATTAACCAACCAAAAACAAAACACGCCCCCACCACTCCACTTCTTCTCTTACTAGTTACACTAAAACACTATAATTTATTATCATACATTTTTACAAACTGTATATATGCTGTGTATGTATATACATTGTATAATTGCAATGCCTTGCACATCTTTCGTATTACTCCATTGTTTATACATCCCTGTGTGAAATGGCTGAGCAGAATCATGTAGATTATACTTGTTTGTTTCAGACCCGAGGTGGCAGGGGACCAATCGATGTTTCCTTTCATTTGATGACAGGAGACAGGTAGACCTGGCCATCCACTTAGGGTACAGACCAGAGGAGCTCAGGCCCCCTTTCTCCTACGCAGATCTCCTCCTCTTCTCTCCTCCTTCTCTTCTTCTTCTGTTTTCCTGGTCTTTCTTTCTGCATCTCTCCCCCATCTGTCTTCTCCCCATCACTCCAGGAACTCGCTCCTCAGACTCCCCTCACTGTCAGAGAAGTTAAGCAGCTCCTCCAGCTCGTCTCCCTCCGTCTCCTCCTCTTCCTCCTCTGCCTCCCGGGATGTCTGAGGCTCTCCCTCTCCCTTCCCCCCCAGCTCCAGGTAGCCCTTGGTGGTGGGATTAGGCGCTCCTCCACGGCCCCCAGCCTCTGGTTTGGTCTTGGTGGCCTGGACCATGACAATTCTGTCATCCCAGGTGGTGGGGTTCCCTCTGGGGCTGCCGTCGGCCACCCGGTTGCCTGCATCTGCGCTGAGGGCCCTGGCACTGGGGGCCAGTGATACTGCAGACTTGCTGGTGCACAGTCCCATGGCCCTCCACTGGTCTGGCAGGAGCTGGCTCACTGTCTGTTCCTCAACCTCTCCCTGATGATGCACCTGTGCCTTCTTGAGAGGACTGGTTGAGGTTGGGCATTGTTTCTTTAGGATGTGTGTGCGTAGAAGGGAACCCTATTCTCATTATCTAAACACAGACGTTTGGAACAGGAGCTTTTGTCCATGGTCTCAGCTGTGTTCTTGAGAGCTCTTGACTTTAGAACAGCATCCATACTGACAGCTCATCACACAAGTCTGTTTGTGGCAGTTAAGCTCTCATACTCAAGCAAAAATATAACCCACACAACCAAACTATATTTATTCAAATTTAGTATCTTTAGCATTTATTTAACAGGATGTGTTCGATCCAAATCACCTTAATTAATTTGTGAAAGGTTATTTTGGACCTCCCAATTGATAAGATTTATTTTTTAACCCAGATAGTTAATTTCATCGAAGGGATGCACCCCCTCTCGTAATCCGTAGGCTAGAGGACACCATGTTCAACTCTTCAGCAGAGGTGGTGGTCATCAATAAGGTAGAACTGACCTTAGTGTTAAGGTTCATACCTTTAATTACATAATTTGCTTACATTTGAGCCTTTACCGGATTTCATTTCAGTAATTGTTTCTGTTGGTTTCTAAAACGGCTATTGTAATTCAGGTGGAATCACTCCTATGTTGCATGCCCAAATTTTATCTTGTGGTGTAGGCTAACCTTCACATGAAAGCCAAGTGCTCATACTAATAGTGTCGCTTACGTTTCAAGTGATCTAGATTCTCAACCAGATAAACAGGGATTTTTTTTTATGACACATCTGATATAGTGCTTAGTCTTTCAATCAAGAAATGTGGGTTTGTCCGTTTTGAGTGCATTAGTTATTGTTAAAGTGACAAGGTTCAAACATAAAGAACTAACTACCGGCTTCACTGATGTAACGCACGTGAAACGGATTCCTTTTCCAACATGACCTTCACTATCTCATGGTGTAGTGCCCCAAGTTTAAGTCTGAATATATTTTAACACATTTTGAGGTCAAAGGGTGATTACGTAGGGTGAAAAAGTATTTGTTTTAATTGTTTACGATATTAAGTATCACACAAAACTACAATGTATGAAAAACTAAGTTAAATTGCTTTAAAAGGAACGGTTCGATACAGGCAGTATCTTGGTGACTCGCAAAGGGTCCTTCTCAAATTGCATGGTGCAACATGCGTTGGATAATTCGAGAACATACTTGTATTCTCCTGTCCCTTCGTAAAAGATCACTGAGCTGAGGCTAGCATACTCCTGACTTGATAGGCGAAAGACACTTGAAGTTTTGCTCAGGACATATCACCTACAATCTATTTAATCGTACAAATACTTGGGTAACCTTTCGATTTAATATTATTTGAACAGGTTGGGATTTTTATCTTGAGGCCTTGCGTTTTCTAAGCCAAACCAGTCTCCCACACGTCCTACTAGAATGTTGAGCATTGCAAGAACAGCTTCAAGGTCTCTCCCCTCGCAGAACTGCACCAGGAGTGTGTCCACCTTGATAAAGAAGGTAAGGCTAACGACGCATCCTAAGTGTTAATGTTAAAAAACGTTAAGTTGTCAAGCTTACCTGCTACGACGATGTTACCTAAGGTTACAAAACGGTTTGTTAGAGCTAACTAGCTTGCTAACGATTACAGTGTAACTGGCTGGACAATTGTGATGGAGGCTAGCTAATCCACGTTTTTTAATGTCCGTCACTGTAATGATGTGACATACATGGAAGGCTCTCACGAGCCTCGGATCAAGTCACGACTATATTACTGTAACTGTTATGGGAAGCTGGGGCTAACAGCTTGATACCTGGGCGCTAGTGAGTGTCAAGCGAGTTAGCTTGGAAATGTCCTATCTTACGTGACACAAGCTAGCTCCATAGCTGTGACGCAACCTCGTTTGCAGCTTGCGAGAGCTATCGAGTTTTACGGATATTTTACAATTTGGTAAAGCATTGGTTATCAAGTGATTGCATCGATTAAGCTCCCGTCTTAGAATTGTCAAACGATTGTATTGTTTGTTACCATCCTGCAATAAATAGCGAGGGACCTGGCTACCTAGCTAACATATCTCTTCATACTTTTAACGTTTAATTTGCCAATATTTTAGGATAGGAATATACCTAAATGTCGCTAACGTTGACTCTAGAACAGCACGTATGGAAACACTTTTTTTACCCTCATAATAGCCCGGTTTTTAAATGAATTAACGGGCTAGGATGTCATTCATTGTGTCTCCCTCACGTGAAGAGAGCACCGATGACCTTCGATGTGGTGTCCCTGACTTCAGCCCTCCCCCCAAATTGGAACACAGCTACCCCTCCGTGTACAGGATATGTGCACGGAGGCAGACACACATTACACAAATTTGAATAAAAACAATGTTTTATTTTGTCAAGCTGTTATGTTAGCATGTGCCCACTCAAAAGCTCAATTCTGTCAGGTCCAACTGTGGATCCTAGAGTTAAAAGTGATAATTTATTAATTAATCAAAACCTGGAACGTGTGACATATTTTCATTAAATGTGCGTTTTTCCTTGTTTTCCAGGCTTGCTGGAATGGATTACAACAGGACACTCTTAGAGCCATGGCCAGAAGAGACTATGCGTGCGTTTATTGTAATCAGGTGTAAATTCCGCATGTGAATGTGTTACGTACAACGTGAGACTATGTTCTAGCACTAACTGTGGCCGTGTGTCTTGCAGCTCAGAGGCCATCAAAGGCTCAGTTATTGGAATTGACTTAGGAACCACCAACTCCTGTGTGGCCGTCATGGAAGGCAAGCAGGCTAAGGTCAGCAAGAGAACATTGATGGGGGACTGTTTGTTGCCTGAGAGTTTTTGTAGATTCTTAAAAGGTTGTGTGTCTGTGTGTTCTAGGTACTAGAGAATGCAGAGGGCACGAGGACCACGCCCTCTGTTGTGGCATTCACAGCTGATGGAGAGAGACTGGTGGGCATGCCCGCCAAGAGGCAGGCTGTGACCAACCCCAACAACACGCTGTATGCCACCAAGCGTCTCATCGGGCGCCGCTATGACGACGCAGAGGTCCAGAAAGACATGTGAGTGGAATAGTATAAACCTACAGAGTACTTGCATATTTACCTGCTGATACAACTTGTCCATATTTCCACAATCAAGCTAATCTTTTGCCAAAGGTTCTTGAAATTATCATTAGAAACATCAGATACAAATCTAATACTTTCTTGATCGTTTTTGAAAATGGGTATAGTACCTTCAAATGGTACCTTGAAGGAAGTGGTACAACTTCCTGCCAGAAGTGTTCTCAAAGCTGTCAAAAGATTTGATCTTAGATTTTTTAGCACATTTTACTACTCCACAATAGGGCTGCCTAATTTAAGATATTTGTTTACATTCCTAGCTTTATGTCTGTAATGCATGTCTAATTACTTTCTTTGGACATGTTGCTACGGTATTAGTATGCGTGAAATACTGCGTAATGCGTTTTTATCAACTGGTGTTGTTAATGGCCATCCTGCTTAGTTCCAGCTATAGTACTCAGTTCTCCCAGTTTCCATCTCCTCTCGTGCCGGGATGTTTCATTTTTAAATGTTCCAGCATGCACATTGTGCTCCAATGGAAAGCAAGTTCCGCCTTGCACGCATTACAGATTACAGTATTTTTAGTGACGCGACTTGTTCTGCTCCGTTTGCACGCTGACATTTTAGCACTGTTTTGTTTTATTGGATAGCATACGGGAGGGCTGCATAAGTCTAGTGCAGTCGTTCACAAAGTGTGGTCCGCGGACCGCTGGCGGTCCGCCACTGCCCCCGTAGTGGTCCGCGACGGCCACAAGTAAATTATTGCGACATTTCTAACATACAACTCAGAAAGAAGAAAACACAGTCAGTAGTAGCCTATTAAAATGGACTACACACGTTCCGCATTCTGACATCGCAGCCTCTGCATGGCTTGTACCAGAGCCTCTCTGGTTGTACAAATGTGAGGGAGTTCTCCCCTCCCAAATAGAGTTGGTTGGGTCCATAGCCCGTCTTTTCTAAAAGGTTTTCTCAGATAGGCTACCGATTGCTGGGCCGGGCGGCCCAACCGCAACGATACGCGTCAGGGAGGATGGGAGCAGGGCCCGAGTGATGGCATCAATAGATAAGGTTTTACCATGTCTAGGCTGTTTATTTTACATAAATCTCCCAAAACTATTTTGCGCTCAAATAATGGCCAAATATTTTGTGTGGAAATTCCTATCTGCATCACATCAAACCCATATGTCCTAGGTTTGGGCTAGAATATTTACAACGTCTGGCTCCGTGCTTGATTAACACTCGGATCGTTAAGCAGTCTCAAAACGTTATCTTTTTTTTTGCGGAAATTATCATTTACATTTATTCATTTAGCAGACGCTTTTATCCAAAGCGACTTCCAACAGAGAGCTTTACAAAGTGCATAGGTCACTTATAATAACAACAAGATAGCCCCAAAGCATTGCGGGTATCCAAAACCAGCACACATTGTGAACAACCAAAAAATAAGTGCCAAAGGGAAAAACCATAAGAGCATGTAGTTAAGCAAGTTACAATTTAAACAACATGAATCTCTAAGTGCAAGTGTACCTGTAGAAAAACAAGCAACAGTAAAATAAAAGAAGGTTGTCTGAAGAAGACCGTAGGTGGGGGTGTAAGGCTGCAGGAGAGACTTGATGTAGTCGGGTGCAGTCCAGTTCACTGCTCGGAAGGTCAGTACCAGGGTCTTGAATCTGATGCGGGCCGTGATGGGTAGCCAGTGGAGGGAGATGAGGAGCCGGGTAACGTGGGAGCGTCTGGGTAGATTGTAGACCAGGTGGGCCGCTGCGTTCTGAATCCTCTGAAGAGGGCGGAAAACCCCAAGGTTTCTGGCAGAGGATGAGGGGGTCACCGTCGCAGATCCCAGGGTGATTGAGAGGTCGTGGGAGAGCCTACATTATCCGTGAAAAAAAAAATCATGTGCCACTAACAATTGTTTGGCGCCAGGTCTGGAGGCATGTTGTTCCGGGGATATAGCCTCGTATTTAGTTAGACGGTCCGCAAGTTTTTATTGATTGGTCAAGTGGTCCTTGGTCTGAAAAAGTTTGAGAAACACTGGTCTAGCGCTACTGATCAAATCACGTTATTGCAGGCACTTAAAATAAGTCCTATGAGATCAAACGATTTGTCGACATCAGAAATATTTGTAGATAATGGCTGGGTTTCCCAGATTCGTTAAGAAGCTCTTAATGCTAAGAGCGTCTTAAGAACGTTGTAAGAGCGCTCTCGAACGCTCTCGGAACGTTCTTAAGAAGATCTTAGCGTTAAGAGCTTCTTAACGAATCTGGGAAACCCGGCCAATGTCGACTAATGGTTGCAGCCCTACTCCACAAAACGATCTGAGGTTCTTAACAGCAATGTTGTTCAAGGTAGGTAATTATACAATGAGTGAATAACCGTGATTCTTAAACGGACAGTGACAATATCTTAAACATTAAGCGTCATATCCTCCATGAATGAAAGGTTTTGAAAGTCTTCACTAAAACTGATCTGTAGTGAAGTGAACTGAAGTGTGGGATCCCTGAATTTCAAAGTTTAATTGAACCTGTCTGGTGCTTCAAAATCCATTGAATAGACGCTAAAGAGTCCATCCCACCAGCCATGTTTCCAGGATGTAATTTAAACCTGCTGTAGTGTAAAATACATGGCATTTTGGGGATTATCCCCAAAACCTTTGTTTCAGAACTATCTTAATCTGTGTTTTGGAACCTGACCCTTGGGATACTACTGAGGACAGTACCAGTCCCTGGAGGGTGACAAAGTGTGACAGGATGTTGTGATGTGTGTCTACAGAAAGAACGTCCCCTACAAGATTGTGCGTGCATCCAATGGTGATGCATGGGTGGAGGCCCATGGGAAGCTATACTCCCCCAGCCAGGCTGGAGCCTTTGTCCTGATGAAGATGAAGGAGACTGCAGGTAAGGAACCACCACCATCATCATGAACTCTAATCCAATCGCCAGGGCTATAACAGTATGAATATACAGTGTACCTGATTCTAACGTGTGTGTGTTTCAGAGAACTACCTGGGTCACAGTGTGAAGAATGCTGTGGTGACTGTACCAGCCTACTTTAACGACTCACAGAGACAGGTAAGGATACACACCCACTATTGGCTTGTGTTAGACACACACAAACTGATGAATCATTCATAACTGGCAAACGGGTAAAGGCAAAGGTAAAAAGTTGATTAACGCAGCAAATTTTGCCTCTGCAAAATGTTATCAGGTCTCACAGTAACTAACCTTTAGATTTAGTTCTCGGAATAAGCCATTAGGTGCCCTTCCTCATGAACTCTGTATTAATACATGTATATTATAGTTTTCAATTAAAACAACTTAATTAATAATAATAATAATAATGATAATAATGTATTTATATAGCACATTTCATACAAGAATTGCAGCTCAATGTGCTTTATATTAAATCAATAAAAACAATAATAATAAAAACAATAATACAAGTGATACAAGTAATAATAATAACATTTAAAATAAAATAATAAAAATGGCAGACTTTGCAAAAAAATGGCAGACTTTGCAAAAAAATTGCAGACTTTGCAAAAGCACATAAGCCACAGTCTTTGCGGTGTCTCGAGTCCGTCTTAGACCCGAGCTGCCTTTGCAGTTTCCTATCTGCGGCCTCTCAAATACAATAAAAAGAGTAATAAATAATTAATTAATAAATAAAAGTAGTAAAACCCTTCTGGGATAAAATTAGTTAAATGGTTTGGTTAAAAGATGGTTTTAAGCTGTCTTTTGAAAATGTCTAGTGTGTTTGCTTCCCTAATATTTATGGGTAATTTGTTCCATAGTTTTGGTGCGTAATTGACAATGGCTGCATCACCAATCTTCTTATGACTGCTTCTGGTGACCTCTAATAGGCCTGCATTTGATGATCGCAGTGTTCTAGCTGGTGTGTAGTTTATAAGAGAGTTAGAAATGTAGCTAGGTCTTGTCCGTTTTAGAGCTTTGTATGTGAGGACAAGGACTTTAAAGTCAATTCTGAAGGTAACAGGGAGCCAGTGTTAATTAGCTACTTTACATTTACATTTATGCATTTAGCAGACGCTTTTATCCAAAGCGACTTCCAAGTGAGAGCTTTACAAAAGAGCATAGGTCACTGATCATAACGAGGTAGTCCCAAACATTGCAAGCAGCCAAAACATGAAGCATACATTGTAAAAAAACTAAACAAGTGCCAAAAGGGAAGACCCATAAGAGCATGCAGTTATACAAGTTACGAATTTAAAACAACATGAACCACAAAAAAGTGCGGGACTGTACCTATATTTCACAGCTAGGACAGGACTTTAATGTGTTCTCTCCTTGAAAACATCTCTCAACAGTTTTGTGTGATTGTTGTTTCCAGGCTACCAAGGATGCTGGTCAGATTTCTGGTCTTAACGTGCTGCGTGTGATCAACGAGCCTACAGCTGCCGCCCTGGCCTACGGCCTGGAGAAGACCCAGGATAAGATGTGAGTTGGATTTTTTTACTTACAGACTCACACAAACACAAGATGTCACTAGCTCCTCGATTCTTTAAAGTAACTAACCGACTCCCCCCGTCTGGGCTTGCGTTCCAGCATCGCCGTGTACGATCTGGGCGGTGGCACCTTTGACATCTCCATCCTGGAGATCCAGAAGGGAGTGTTTGAGGTCAAGTCCACCAATGGAGACACCTTCCTGGGAGGAGAGGACTTTGATCAGCACCTCCTCACACACATAGTCAAGGAGTTCAAGAGAGAGGTGAGGAGGATGAGGAAGAACAGCCAGGATGTTCAACCCTGGTCTTCAGGGTCTTCTTTACTGCATGTTCCTTGTCCACAGGGTCCACTGTCCTGTATGTTTTGTATGATTCCCTGCTCCAACACACCTCAGTCAAATTAATGCAGTGTCCCACAGATTAGAAAGCAATTTGTGGCGCGGGTTGTTGTGTTTTAGCCTAAATAGTGTTAAACTTTCTTTTTATTTTTTTTACGACACTATGTGGCGGCCGGTGTAGATTCTGTGGCGCACTGCCACAAATTAGTCCATGTGTGGGAAACACTGGAATGGGTTGTTATCAGGCTCTGTGGAAGCCTGATAACCATTCATTTGAATCAGGTGTGCTGGAGCAGGGAAACATCTAAAACATACAGGACAATGGACCCTGAGGACAAGGATCGAACACCCCTGCACTACAGCGACTGTATTGGAGGTAAACCAACGTTTAACCATGTGTCGGGTGCTTGCAGAGTGGCGTGGACCTGACCAAAGACAGCATGGCCCTGCAGAGAGTCAGAGAGGCAGCAGAGAAGGCAAAGTGTGAGCTGTCATCCTCGCTGCAGGTGACTAGGACACACACACACGTTCACTCCCTTAGAACAAGGTGGATCAGGTGTTGGCTACAGGACTGATGCAAGAGAACTCTTCCTCCCTCCCTAGACGGACATCAACCTGCCCTACTTGACCATGGACGCGTCCGGCCCCAAGCACCTGAACATGAAGATGACCCGCTCCCAGTTTGAAGGCATCGTGGCCGACCTGATCCGCCGCACCGTGGCGCCGTGCCAGAAGGCCATGCAGGATGGCGAGGTCGCCAAGGGTGACATCGGCGAAGTGCTGCTCGTAGGGGGCATGTCCCGCATGCCTAAGGTAAGAGACTAACCTAGCTTAGCACTCCACTTACCTCTTTGGCATGGTGGATGCCAAACATGTATGCAGTCCTACTGCGTTCAGTCTAGTGGATACCTCCCGGACAGAAGCACTAATATGCAGTTTACAAGAAACGGTGTGGTACCGGTCTTACCTGATCCACTGGGTCTCTTAATGAGACCAGACTGTGTCCCAGCTTTGGGTCTGTGGTGCTCTGTCTGTGAGCCAAGGCTCTGCTGTGTGATTGGAGGTGTGTTAACCTCCTCTTCCTCCCACCCAGGTTCAACAGACCGTCCAGGATCTGTTTGGCCGCGCCCCCTCCAAGTCTGTCAACCCGGACGAGGCTGTCGCCATTGGAGCCGCCATCCAAGGCGGAGTCCTGGCCGGAGATGTCACAGATGTGCTCCTGTTGGACGTGACGCCCCTGTCGTTGGGCATTGAGACCCTGGGAGGGGTGTTCACCAAGCTCATCAACAGGAACACCACCATCCCCACCAAGAAGGGCCAGGTGAGGGGGAAACACATACACCTTTCATAGATCCTCCTCACCAAGGAGAGAAACACACACACTTGCATTGCATTTACATTTATTCATTTAGCAGACACTTTTATCCAAAGTGACTTCCAAGAGATAGCTTTACAAAAAGAGCATTGGTCAATGATCATATACAGCGAGATGGCCCCAAATATTGCGGGTAGCCAAAACTTCAAGCTTACATTGTGAAAAAGCTAACACGTGCCAATGGGTAGAACCAGAAGAGCATGTAGTTAAACAAATTACAATTAAACATCATATTCAAGAGTGCCAGAGTATACCTGGAGAAAAGCAAGCAACAATAATATAATTCACAGCGAGTACAAATAGTTAAATCAGTTCCAACTAACCAACAAGAGCAACATGTTCCGCAGTGTTTCCTCTATGTTGATTTGGCTGTTCGGACAGACCTGCCCCCACTGCAAAAAAAATCCTAGTGGAAACACTGCCGTCCCTCAATAATTGTCATTGTGTTCCTGGAGAAAATAAGTTAACATCTGATCCAACAATCGTTCTTAAGTGCTGGTGTACTCCTGGAACATGTGCGTCTTTAGCCTTTTCTTGAAGGTGGAGAGATGGTCAGTATCTCTGATGAATGTGGGGAGATGATTCCAGCATTGGGGGGCCAGACAGGAGAAGAGCTTGGGTTTGGAGCGGGCGCTCTTGAGAGGTGGGGCCACCAGACGGTTGTCAGAAGAATACTGTAGGTGGGGGGTGGGGTTGTAAGGCTGGAAGAGAGACTTGATGTAGTCAGGTGCACCGTTCACTGCTCGGAAGGTCAGTACCAGGGTCTTGAATCGGATGCGGGCAGTGATGGGTAGCCAGTGGAGGGAGATTAAGAACAGGGTGACATGGAAGCGTCTGGGTAGGTTGAAGATCAGGCGTGCTGCTGCGTTCTGAATCCTCTGCAGAGGGTTCCACATGCTGGGAGATCGGCGAGAAGCGAGTTGCAGTAGTCCAACTTGGAGAGTACAAGTGCTCGGACTAGCAGTTGGGTGGAATGCAATTTTTGGTCGCCCTGTGTCTGCCCCGAACGTGTGCTGACATTGTGACTGTTTGTATGTGAGAGAGACGCGTAAGTGACCGAGAGACGGAGGGAGAGCAGGGAAAGGAAATGCAGCTGAACGAATACGCTGCGTGTTTTAAATAGCGTAAACACATTTTTTTAAAGAATAACGAAACGCAATATATGGCGGCCGGTGATGATTCTGTGGCACACCGCCACAAATGTGTCCATGTGTGGGAAACACTGCAGACAGGAATCTCCTGATCTTCCGGATGTTTTAGAGGGTGAATCTACACGACCGGGAGACTGCAGCAATGTTAGCTGTGAGGGGTAGCTCACCATGGTAACCCCGATGTTCCTGGCAGAGGATGAAGGGGTCACCGATTGGGATATCGTGGGAGATGGAGGGTTTGGCCGGGATGATAAGTTCAGTTTTGGCGATGTTCAGCTGGAGGTGATGCTTGGTCATCCAGGCAGAAATGTCTGTGAGGCAGGCCTTTATTCTAGATGAGATCCCCGGGTCAGTCGGGGGGAAAGACGGGTACAGCTGCGTGTCGTCAGCATAGCAGTGGTAAGAAAAGCCATGGGAGGTGATGATCGGTCCAAGTGAGGTTGTGTAAAGGGAGAAGAGAAGGGGTCAAAGGACAGAGCCCTGTGGGAAACCAGTCCGTCTGGTTTGCGCCAAAACCTCTCAGCTGCCCGACGGGTGGATTGTTCTTCACAAAGAACATCCGTTTAATCAACATTAATGTGGATATCAGGGTGTCGGTGGGGTGAGTCGTGAACTCGTCAATGGGAGGGAGGATGTTATAATGGAGGAGAAATGGGAGGGGGATATGGAGCGGAGGTTGCGATGGAAAGTTACGAGGGGTGGGGAGACTGAACTGGATAAAGAAGTGATCTGAAATGTGGAGTTGGGTTATAGAGGTTAAGTCAGTGATGCAGTTGCGTGTCAGGATGAGGTCGAGCTGTTTACCTTCCTTGTGGGTGGCCGGTGTGTTCAGCAGTGTCAGGTCAAAGGAAGTCAGGTGAGACATGAAGTCGACGGCCTGCGTTCCTTCGACGTGGATGTTGAAGTTCCCAAGGATCATCAGCGGGGTTCCGTCATCCAGGAGGACGCTGAGGAGCATGTCCAGCTCCTCCACAAAGTCGGCTAGCGGACCTGGTCCACAATAGAGGACAACTAAGAATTAATTAACATCACATAATGGTGTTCAAATGATTTGGCAGTGACAGTGTGGTGGATGTGTATTTAAGATGTGGATAAAGGAGCAGACCTGTCCCACCACTTCGCCCGGTTGAGCGGGGTGAGTGAGAAAACGAGTGGTTGATGGAGAGAGCAGCTGGAGTTGCCGTGTTCTCTGGGCGAATCCATGTCTGTCAGCGCAAGGGTGTGAAGAGAAGCATGGGATGCAAACCCTGGGATGAAGTCTGACTTGTTCACAGCAGACTGGCAGTTCCAAAGCCCCATAGAAAGAGAGGGGCAGGTGGAGAAATTCTGGATAGGTAGTGAAGGATAGAAGTGGACCGTGTATACTTTTTAACATATCTACGGCTGCAAGTGGTGTAATGAGCGGGAATTCTGGAGAAACAAATGCTAGCTATGAATATGGGTAGTAATATGTGTAGTTTAGAATACAGATAGGGTGATTCTTATCAGAAGAGGTGATCCAGCATGTCGGCCTTCCTTGGTGGACTCCCGCAGGTAGACTCCTTGTCTTTGTCCGACTGAGTCTTTGTGCGCCGAGGCTGCAGTGCTAGGCTGCCTCAAATATGCTACAACCTGCAGCTATCAACGACCCGCCGTCCAGCTAATCAACGTCAAGTACCCAAAACTACTACAACAGTAGATCCTAATGAACCTATTTCACCAGGAGATCCCCTTCTGCTCGACCCCTGAAACTAAGTTACTATGACAATTTATGTAAACAAACTGGCTACTTAGTTAGATGACATACACAAGGTTCATTCAACAATAACACCATGCACTCAGACACACACCCCTCACAGCCACCCCCAAGAAGTCTGGATGCTCCTATTCATTCTCCAGTGTGAATATGGCATGGCCCCCTCCTCCTAAACAAAGGAACCCCTAACCCCCCCTCCCTGTGCCCCTCCCCCTCCAGGTGTTCTCCACAGCAGCTGATGGTCAGACCCAGGTAGAGATCAAGGTGTGCCAGGGAGAGCGAGAGATGGCCGCCGACAACAAAATCCTGGGCCAGTTCACTCTGGTAGGCCTACCCCCCGCTCCCCGTGGCGTCCCCCAGATTGAGGTGACCTTTGACATCGACGCCAACGGCATCGTCCACGTGTCTGCCAGGATAAGGGCACTGGTCGCGAGCAACAGAGTAAGTAGGCTGCACACGTGCAAGAACCTGAGAAACAACACTCAGACACCAAACATGTTCTCTGATGGATGTGTCTGACTGCTCATGTCTTCTAGGGTAATGATTGACTACTGGGAACAATGATATTGGGTAACTTTGACAAAGAATCTCTGCCATGTCTACGTATCTAACCAACCTACTCTCATCCTGCTCTGCTCTCTTCTCTTCCTCCTTTCCTCTGAACCCCCCCGCGCCCTTTCCTCCTTCAGTCGTGATCCAGTCTTCTGGAGGCCTCAGCAAAGACGACATTGAGAACATGATTAAAAACGCTGAGAAATATGCAGAGGAGGACATGAGGAGAAAGGTAGAAGACGCCACAACCTGGAGATGGTCCATAGATCATTGAGACTTTAGTTTAAAATCATTACTTAGTTTCTTGTATCTAGTTGACGGTGTCTAATCCGTCTGGTGTTGCTGGGGTTTAGGACCGTGTGGAGGCTGTCAACATGGCAGAGGGTATCGTCCATGACACAGAGTCCAAGATGGAGGAGTTCAAGGACCAGCTTCCGGCTGATGAGGTATGGCGAGAGGATCTTGTCAGTCGGTTTCGGAGAACCAGTAGTGTAGTATAGATCTATTAGGGAAAATTGCAGTTACATTGTCAAAACGAAATTGTAAACATACAGTATATATTGTGTGTGTGTGTGTGTGTGAATTTAAAATAAAAATGTGACTATCCTCTCTCACACCTCACGCCTTCCTTTTCCTCCTTCTCTCCCGTCAGTGTAACAAGCTGAAGGAGGAGATCACCAAGGTGCGGGACCTTCTCTCCAGGAAGGATGCAGAGACGGGGGAGAACATCAAACAGGCCGCCACCAACCTCCAGCAGGCCTCACTCAAGCTCTTCGAGATTGCCTACAAGAAGGTACGGTTCCCTGCCTAGCTCAGCACGGAAGGCTGTGTCCTCGGCCTGCACAGTGACACCATGAGCTCAATTTGATTGCAGCACTCATTGTGGAGGCTGGAAAAATGCCTTTCCAACAAGGTCTGATGTGTTGATGCTTGGCGATTTATTGACGTTGTGTGTTGGTCCTATAGATGGCGTCAGAAAGGGACGGCAGCGGTGGCAGCAGCAGCTCAGGGCCGTCCTCTGGAGAGGAGAAGAAGGAGGGCCAGCAGTAGAACCTTTTTTGCACTGGAGGTTGTCATGAAGACAATGGGGTTATGAACTGGTGGGCTTGGGAGATTTGCCGATGCGTTGTCCTGAGCGATGTTTGCGTTCAAGTCATTCTCACCTATACTGTGTTTTTGCAGTAAAACAATACAGTACAATAATGTTAATGTATGTTTCTCTACCCCCCCCCCCCCCCACACACACACACACACACACACTCACACACACACTCTAATTTAATTGTCGATAATTATATATATATATATATATATATTATATCCTGTATGTTTAAACACCAATTATTTACATCTGATGTGAAGTAGTTTCTGTATTTTTATTTTCTGTCTGCGAGCCTACTGGGTTTTAATGTGGCTCCATCTCGTCAGTCTGAAAATGCAGTGTTCCAGGCCAGCCTGGCCGTGCTTCTCCTGGTCTCAGCTGTGTGGGGGCTCCTGCCCTGTTAAGCGTAAAGTTACATCTGCCTCTTCTGTACCGAGAGAAAAGTATAGTGATGGACGTGGTGGTGAGATACCATAATATGACATCACCATGGATACACGTTAAACACGGGGATCAGAGATATTATGCATCATTTGTAACTGACTCATTAGAAACATGTCCCGTCACTGTCATTTTGCTAGACTTCAGAATGAATCTCCTTGATGGCATGTGTTGCCATTATTAAGTATACGTTATTACCTTATGAGTTGCTACTTGACCTACAAAGAGAGATGGCTAGACTGCTGCTCTTAAAGAAACCCTCTCAGTGGGGTAGTGGGGGCAGCTGATGGGTTTGGGTGGATCCATCATGATGATAATGATGGATTATGTCACAGTGAAAATCTGTCTCAATTACTGTTGCTGTCTTTTCTAATAAAATTCCAAATTAAAAACTTTTGTTTTCCTGATTTGTGCATGTGTGGTCACATGGTAGACCAAGGTAATCCTAGGGAGTACTCAATGAACAAAAAACGGTAACGGAAATATGTTTCCAGACCTTGTGTACATAATCTGAAAAGAAGGACCCTTTATGGTCTGACGGTAATAAAACTAAGAAAATGTGTGTGAATTGTCACAAAATTGTTGCATACAATGAAATTGTCCGGGCGGGCTTTATACGATGATGGACAGATGATTAATAGTAACGTAATCAACAACGTCACGAAGGAGCGCTTGGGTTGAATTCGTTTTCAAAAAACAACATTACGTTGCTCAATTGGTTGTAGGTCCATCCAATTGAGCGAAGAGGCATTTGTTTTACGAGTTCGGTTGAAACACGCCCCATAGTCACAGCCCAACGGAGAGTTATCAGACACAACGTCAGGCTTGTATTTGTCAGTATTTTTTATATTTTATATTGAAAGACCGAACGCATATTTTTACATTCTCTATGTTCATTTTACGTTTACTGTACACCAGCCTAACATAGTAAATTCCTTGTTTGTGTACACTTGCCGATTAAACTTGATTCAGATTCAGATTGATGGACGCACGACGCTGTGATGACAGTGACGTCATAGGGCAGTCCGTGTGCATCTATCCCATCAGCCATGGCGGCAATTGGCTATATAAACGTGCGCGCCGCGTTTACAACTTCTCAATCTGCGGTCAACCAGGAGTGAAGAGGCATGACAATGTTGAGTTATATTAAAATGTTCAAATCAGCGAAACCCAAGTGAGTGACGAAGATATGCGATACCTTCTGTATTAACGTTTCACAAATGAAAGCTTGTGTATGCTAGCAATAACCAGAGCCTTATTGCTTTTTGTTAACAAACTGCTGTAGCTAGTGTGCTAAGGTGGTCACTTTCAAAGGCAATACAGTATCACAATGTAACAGGCCGTTTGTATGGAGTAACGAACTGCTAGTGGGTCATTTTAAATGTCAATAGTCGTCCTCGTAGTTCTAGTGTATCATGTACGATTTACTGACCTAGGCGAGCTGAGCCTGCCTCGTGCGACGTTTTGCACGTGGTCCAACTCAACCATATCTGGATGTAGCTAGCTATTACGCTTTAGCTTGACGCTAACAGTATTGCTGAATTTGGTTCTGTTTGTTTAGGTCTTACCAATTTACAGAGCCAGACATTGAAGATCATATTGGAACATGACGCATTTAAGGTAAAGTTTCAGACTGGCTAGTTAACCCTCCCAGCGGTCAGTCAGCTGTCATGGCCTTCCGTGCCACGATCAGTGTTACATTGCTGGTAGAGAATCGCCCCACCATCTGGCCTGGTCGGGTGGACACTGTTTTAGTGTCTGCTTGTGCTGGGCTGCGGCAGGGCTGTGCCCCTCTGAGAGTGGACTGTCCCTCTGTACACGGGGGCCGTCCTGGTTTGGGGTTCAACACCAAAACATGGGTCTTGTACGAGTATCCCTGATGTGTTGTAGTGAATGAGGATGCCAATGTGGAGTCCGTGGTTTTAATGGTCTCCATGTGGTTTCCAGGTGAACTTGTGAATTACAATGGCTGTATGAAGATGTCAACCATACTTGTTCTTTAAAGGGTGAGTTCAAGAAACTTTTGTGCTTGCACATATTTCTGTCAATGAAATGACTTGCGTGTGCAGTGATGATACTATCAACACATCATTCTTATTTTATGATGATGACACATCGGAACCCTGAGCACAGTACCTTCCTAATCCAGTGGGGTGCATTTTCTTGTCTCGACTCATCCTGTCTGCTTCATCTTGCAGGAACTGTAGACCCACAGCATAGAGTGCCTGGATGAGCTGATGCACTACTTCAGTACAACTCCAAGGTATGATTATAATAATCCTACAATTGATTGCTAAAGGTGTAGGTATTTCTATTAAATTATCCTAAAGTGGTTTGAGGAATGGAGTTTATTAGTATGACCTGTGAACCCAAGTGTGTACTCTCATGGCGGAGGCCTTCCTCCCTCGCTGTGAATTCAAAAACCTTGGCAGAGAGACTGCAGGACTTTGGCACAGGTTAAAGTAGGCTCAATCTACAATAATCTGACTAGAAGACCTGAGACAAACCTTTAAGTCAGAAGTGCAACACTCCCTCTACCATGTCACTAGGTAATTAACTTTTCTCTTCCCCCAAAGGCAATGCCAACTGGATTTAGGACGGGACACTCGGGCTGTTCAAGTCAGGAGAAGACATGCGCGTCAACGTTTGAAACGTCTGCACTTTGACCGTTCATGTCGAGTTGAAGCACAAGTACCCATTAATTGTTGAGCTGATTTGGTATGGAGAGATCTCATCATGTAAAGGCTACTGCAAATTGAGCTGAAATGTCAGCTAGGTTCAAATTGGCTTGGTGTGGTTATGCATTGTAACTTGTAAATTCTGCAATAAACAAGTTAACTGCAACCAGTTTCTTTTTTTTTTCCCCTGTGTTGCGATACAAAGTGTCACTGGCTGCAACTTAGGTTCTGACTTGTAGTAATGTGTGAAAGGGAGGATCAAAACTGTCATGTCAGTTTTCAATTGTTACTCATACAAATTAACTGTTCCCCTGTAAGTCAATGCATGGATGTGCATATTGAATAGCATTTTTGGACTTGCATGTCTGCAGCAACAACAGCTGGGACATGCGTTAAAATATGTCCCAATGGGTTGCGTTAATTCTACGAGGTGAACATCAGCAATGACCTCACCTGGTCTGCTCACACGGACAATGTGGTCTGTAGCCCGGAAACGCCTTGAGACTGAAGAAGTTTGGCATGGACGGTCATCCTCACTAATTTTTACTACTGCACTGTAGAGAGCATTCTGACTGGTTGCATCAGTGTGGTATGGGAGCTGCACAGACGGACCGTAAGGCCCTACGAAGTGAGGTCCGTTCTGCAGAGTTCATTATCGGCAGGAAGCTCCCAGCCCTACAGGACACCTACCACACACGTTGCCTAAGGAAAGCCAGCAGGATTCTAAGACTGTTCCCACCCATCCTTCAGTCTCTCTACCCCGTTGCCTTCTGGCAGGCGTTACCGCAGCATCCGGTCGCGCACACACAGACTGGACTACAGTTTCTACCCAAGGGCCATCAGGCTTCTGAATGGACACTGATATGGACATTTATTTACTGCACACTAGTCACTTATACACTGTCACTTTCAGCTACTGGTTGCACTGTCACTTTCAGCTACTGGTTGCACTCAGTAACATTGCACTACTGTACCTCGCCACCAGGCTCCTGTATGGTCATTGACTAGTCACAGACCTGCAAATTTGCACTATTGTACTGTACTCCACTTAGATTATAGGGTTGAAACAGGTTTTATGTGCATTTAGGGTTAGTATACTGTACTATTTGTTATCTGTAATTTAGGAAGTTTTAGTATTAGGGTTAGTATAGTCAATTATTTATTGCTATCTGTATATTTAGGAAGTTTCACTTATTTAAACTCAGCATAGATGTAAATTATGTTCCGTGTACTTATATGTTATGCCAGGTGCTTGTGTTGTCTTGTCTGGAGAATTTCAGTGCCCAGTCTAACCCTGTGTTGTTCTGTGTACCTGACAAATTTAATACTTGAACTTGACTTGAACTTGAAATTACGTTGTGTCCTTGGGCAAGGCACTTCACCCTACTTGCCTCGGGGGAATGTCCCTGTGCTTGCAGTAAGTCGCTCTGGATAAGAGCGTCTGCTAAATGACTAAATGTAAATGATGTTATCTATTTTCTTAGTACTTATAAATTATGTTATGCCAGGTTGCTTGCATTGTCTTGTCCCAAGAATTTCAGTGCCCAGTCTGACTTTGTGTTGTTCTGTGCACCTGACAATATAAAACATGAAACATGAAACATGAATGAACCACAACAGAGAATGTCTATTATGGGTATCCGTAGACGGACTCTGACCACAAGGGGGCGCTATTATGCTGCACCTGCATATGATCGCCGTCTTAGGCTGGTCCTGGATTGGCCAGAGGTGGCCAGCTGTGGCATAGTGACTGCTGTGCGGCTGTTCATCGTGGAGAGCTGAGAGATGCAGAACAGCACGAGAAGGATGAGGAGAGGCAACAAGGCGCAGCACTTTTGTTTCAGAAAGGACTGATCCTTTATCCTTTTCATCATTTTTGACCCTGCACTATTAAATGTCGCACATTCGAACGTCAAATGTGTGAAGGATTCATATTCGGTTCATTGTGCAGTAAAGTAGATTTCAACGCCAGTAAAACTTTGTTTGGTATTAATTCACAACAACATTGCTTTGGCTGGAGAAAAAAATGTAAGTATCCAACTTACAGGCATGCATTGAATTCGGTCATTTCGAAGAATTTAAATGTAATTTGGTACATTATATAAACTATTTTACTACTACTAGGACTGAATTCTCGTGTCTCGACAGACTTTCAATTTAGCGAAAGATGATCTGGATGGACGCGTGTGTGTCTCTGTGCGCTGTTCTGCTCACTCTGCTCTCGTTGTGTGAGGCTAAAGGTAAGATTAACTCCTCAAAAGGGGCCCCGAGATAATTAGAGAAGTGGTATGCTGTCCATATGTGTAATTTGTCCAAACGAGTTTCCTCTGAGCCATATGCAGTTTATTATAGCCCATGTTTGAATTCACGTATGCCAATAAAAATGAGCATGGATAGAGATCAGATGAATATTAATCGAGACTTTTGTATGGACATTTTGAGAATCTTTCCAAGAAACGTCTTACCAATAAGGAAATTCATTTTCACACCAAATTCTTTATTCACTGCCGTTTCTGTTCTGTCAATGTTTCTGTTCTGTCAATGTTTCTGTTGGAGTTAACTCAGCTGAGGCACCGGCTACTCTCGCATGTTTAATCCTGAGGAATTTATCAAACAATTCAGTGAACTCCTTTTGGCTTCTGTCTTCACTCTGATGTGAAGTCATATCAAGCAGAGAGAGACACAATCCATGTAGTGGCAGAGTGTTTAATAGGAAACGGTGCTGATGGGTGCCCTGCTGACTGACATACCACACATGGGGCTGGAAGACTTGGGTCTGAGGCCAGGGCTGTAGGACTGGGGCTGAGGCTCGAGCTAAGGCTGAGGCTGGACGGCTGAGTTAGTAGTTAGGGTATTTACCCTGTAGTTAGGGTATAGACGTTGGAGGACTGAGGCTGTATCTAGGGTAGGGGCTGGAGGTTCTGAGGCTTTAGGTTCTGAGGCTGGATGTGAGGCTGTGGCTAGGATATAGAGTCTGGAGGGCTGGAATCTACAAGCTTGGTAAGAACAGAGGTGTGTAAATTGTGTTTTAAGTAAAGTAGAAAGGTTGTGAAGCTAAATCAGAGGAAACCAAGACCTCTTCAGATCAGGTGGAGTCATAGAGGAGGGGGAAAGGCCTGTTTTTCTGTCTTGTCCAGAGGGAGCGGTGTGTGCGGTCTGTGTGTGTTTCTATTGATTTGTTGTTGATGTGTATAATGTAGATTCTCTAGAATGGTAATTATTCTAGAAAGTTCCCCCTGAGTAAGAATGTGCAAATAGCTTCTAAATAGGATTATTAGTCAAATGTGCAGCTTTATGGACTAGTGTAGGGACCTGCAGTATACCTGTGTGTATGTGTGTGTTTGTGTGGCACCCAGACCTCAGGTACCCAGGAAGGCCACAGCAGCCTTTATGGGGCGTAGAGGTCGCACTGACCCTTGCGGTCATCAGCCTATTGTTCTCTTTGTTTACTCGACCATTAAGTGTGCTCATACATTGTGTGTGAGTGGGTTGTGGGGGGGAGGGGGGGTGTTAGAAGGAGGAAATGTCTCCTGGACTCCTGCTTGGCATCATTAAGCAGCTAATGGTTGATAGTGGCGGACTGTGGTGGATAAGTGATGGATACAGTAAGTGGTAGACAACTGGTTAATACCTGACTGATAACAGCTTGATCGTGTATCTGGTGGTGCCGGCCCCAGCTACTTTGTGTGTGTCCCTCGAAGCCTGCTAGCTGTTCTGATGCAGAGTGGCTCAAGCTGTTTACCTGTGTGTGTTCCTCTGTGTGTGTGTAACCCACAGCTAGTTTAGCAAGTACTCTAAAATCCTAATCTGGAAAACAGACCTATAATGGGATGCGAATCTGACGTTTGCTCTGGCAACAGTCTTTGTAGCCCATCAACCAGTGTTATCATCATATTCTTAGTCAGCATGCAAAGAGGCTGTTGCCAAACCCCTTAGACTCCCACTGCTCTCTCTCTCTCTCTCTCTCTCTCTCTCTCTCTCTCTCTCTCTCTCTCTCTCTCTCTCTCTCTCTCTCTCTCTCTCTCTCTCTCCCTCTCACCTCCATGCTCTTTAAACTCTGCTGGAAGAAGAAAAACCTCCTCATTATTGTTGTTTTGAAGTGGTTCCCAGCCGCGTGGCGGTCTCTGTAGCAGGGATGTGGGTTAGCGTGGCGCTGTGTGTGCATGTGTGTGTGAGCAGAGGAGAGGCAGCTGGAGGTAAACAAGGCTAGCTAATGAGCCTGTTGTGTTGGTCTGGGCCTCAGCCCTGGGGTGCTGAAGAACCGGTGGTCTTTATAGAACCACAAGAGAAAGAGAATATTCTAGACCTGGTGTAGGACATACCAAACAGGAGAGAGAATGTTGTAGCCCAGGTCTACAAGGCAAAGGGAACATAACTAACGTTTCCAAACATTCTACCATACTCCAGTTTATGGTGTACACATGTGTTTACATGTGTGCATGTGTGTGTTTTTGTATTGGGCCCTATTCTTACCTGGGAGCGCTGTGTTTGCACAGGTGTGAGAGGGGCAGTACACGAGTGAAAGAGAGGTTGGGAGATCCTGTCATCCCTCCATTCCTCCCTCCATTGTTCTCTCCATTCCTGTGGACTTAGCGTGCCGGGGCTGTGTGCTCACACAAGACCAGGCTGTATATCTGAGTGTGTGTGTGTGCATGTGTGTGTGGGGGCGCATGTGTGTGTACGTGTGTGTGTGTGTGTGTGTGTGGAGCTGCTCCCCATGTCAGGTCTTTGTGCTACAGATGGGATTATAGGTTCTTTAACTACAGGGATTACAAGATCCTTTCTCCCCCCCTCCCTCCCCCTCTCCCTGGTCTTTAGCCTGTCACACTGAGTCAGAGGTCTGAACACAGCCTGCGTGAGAGAGGGAGAGGACAGGACGGCGTGGAGAAGATGAGTGGGGTTGGGGAGGTGAAGAAGGGAAGGATGAGATGGGGGGAAAGAGAGGAGTGAAAGAGAGTGCAGTCCTGAGGCATGAAATAAGGGAAAAGGAGGTGGAGGAGAGGAGGGTTGGAGCTAGTGGAGAGTAAGGTGAAGGTGGAGGAGAGGGAGAAGGAGGTGAAGGAGAGGAGAGGTATAGGGGAGAAAAGGGGAGGTGGAGGAGAGGAGTGGTGTACAGGGAGGAGGAGGTGGAGGAGGAGAGAGGGGAGGAACAGAGGGACATACAGTGCCCTCCAAAAGTATTGGAACAGTGAGGCGAATTCCTTTATTTTTGCTGTAGACTGAAAACATTTGGGCTTGACATCAAATAATGAACGTGAGACCAGAGATCAACGTTTCAGCTTTTATTTCCAGGTATTTACATCAGGATCTGATGCACAACTAAGAAAATATCACATTTTGTTTGAATCCACCCATTCTGTCATGTGAGCAAAAGTATTGGAACAGATATACTTAAAACATATTTAAGTGAATAAGACTTAATATTTAGTTGCAAATCCTTTGCTTTCAATAACTGCAGCAAGTCTGTGACCCATTGACGTCACCAAACTTTTGCATTCTTCCTTTTTGATGCTTTCCCAGGCTTTCACTGTAGCCTCTTTCAGTTGTTGTTTGTTTTGTGGGGTTCCTCCCTTCAGTCTCCTCTTAAGCAGGTAAAATGCATGCTCTATAGGGTTTAAGTCTGGAGATTGACTTGGCCAGTCAACCTTCCATTTCTTGCCCCTGATGAACTCCTTTGTTGTTTTGGCAGTGTGTTTTGGGTCGTTATCTTGCTGCATGATGAAGGCTCTGCCAATCAGTTTGGTTGCATCTTTCCTTAAATTGGCAGACAAAATGTTTCTGTAGACTTCCGAGTTCATTTTGCTGCTGCCATCATGTGTTACATCCTCAATGAAGATTAATGAGCCCGTCCCAGAAGAAGCCATGCAAGCCCAAGCCATGACATTACCTCCACCGTGTTTCACAGATGAGCTTGTGTGTTTGGGATCATGAGCAGTTCCTTTCTTTCTCCAAACTTTAGCCTTTCCATCACTTTGGTAAAAGTTAATCTTTGTCTCATCAGTCCATAAAACTTTGTCCTAGAATTTTTGAGGTTCATCTCTGTACTTTTTGGCAAATTCCAGCCTGGCCTTCCTATTCTTCTTGCTAATGAGTGGTTTGCATCTTCTGGTGTAGCCCTTGTACTTTTGTTCATGAAGTCTTCTGCGAACAGTAGATAGTGATACCTTCACTCCTGCCATCTGGAGGTTGTTGCTGATCTCACTAACAGTTGTTTTAGGTTCTTTCTTTACAGCTCTCACAATGTTTCTGTCATCAACTGCTGATGTTTTCCTTGGTCTACCTGTTCGACGTCTGTTACTTAGTACACCAGTAGTTTTCTTCTTCTTCAGGACATTCCAAATGGTTGTACTGGCTATGGCCAATGTTTCTGCAATGGCTCTGATTGATTTTCCATCTTCTCTAAGACTCACAATTGCTTGTTTTTCACCCAAAGACAGCGCTCCGGTTTTCATGTTGTTTTCACCTCTGAATACAGTCTGCATAGACAAAACCTATCTTACCCAATCTGAACCTGAGTGTAGACATTCAGTGGTATTTATTGATTGAATAATGTATGTAATAGGACACACCTGGGCAACAAAACACACCTGTCAGTCATATGTTCCAATACTTTTGCTCACGTGACAAATGGGTGGGTTTGAACAAAAAGGTGATATTTTCTAATTTGTGCATCAGATCCTGATGTAAATACCTGGAAATAAAAGCTGAAACGTTGATCTCTGGTTTCACATTCATCGTTTGATGTCAAGCCCAAATGTTTTCAGTCTACAGCAAAAATAAAGGAATTGGCCTCACTGTTCCAATACTTTTGGAGGGCACTGTATGAAGGTGGAGGTGGCTAGTTGAGTCCTGTGGTTTTCTCAGAACAGCAGCATTCCTGATGGTTAGACCATGGTGGCACAGCGGGAGAAGGGAAGGAAGGATGGAAGGATGGGAGGGCCTCCTGATCTTTATCTCTCCTCTGCTCTGCTCTCCCAGAGGAGGACCAGGTAATGTCTATCTATGGAAGATTCATAGAGGGGTGAGTTATTCTGCATAGTGCATAGGAGAGAGGTCAAGACATGGTTCACCTACTGCTGAGTGGAGAAGCCGCCACAAACACACACATATCCATACACTTACACTTACACACACACACACACACATATTTACTGGGGTGAATCAGAGGTAAACAGCAGCTGTAAACCTAGCTATGTTTGCCAAGGCCCCCTATCTTCCTTATGTCACACACACACTCAAAACACACACACACACACACAGGTTCTAATCTTGGCCGTGATAAGGAGCTGAATTCCTGTGCCTGGTGTGTTTGTCTGATGCTCCTATCTCTCTAGACAAACATGCTGCTACAATAGAACTGTTCTGCCCCAGCCCCCTCCCTGTCAGGACGAGGATAGGACCAGCTCAGGATCAGTAGATCTCCTCCTCTCAGGACCAGGATAGGACCAGCTCAGGATCAGTAGATCTCCTCCTCTCAGGACCAGGATAGGACCAGCTCAGGACCAGTAGATCTCCTCCTCTCAGGACCAGGATAGGACCAGCTCAGGACCAGTAGATCTCCTCCTCTCAGGACCAGGATAGGACCAGCTCAGGAGCTCAGGACCAGTAGATCTCCTCCTCTCAGGACCAGGATAGGACCAGCTCAGGACCAGTAGATCTCCTCCTCTCAGGACCAGGATAGGACCAGCTCAGGACCAGTAGATCTCCTCCTCTCAGGACCAGGATAGGACCAGCTCAGGACCAGTAGATCTCCTCCTCTCAGGACCAGGATAGGACCAGCTCAGGACCAGTAGATCTCCTCCTCTCAGGACCAGGATAGGACCAGCTCAGGACCAGTAGATCTCCTCCTCTCAGGACCAGGATAGGACCAGCTCAGGACCAGTAGATCTCCTCCTCTCAGGACCAGGATAGGACCAGCTCAGGACCAGTAGATCTCCTCCTCTCAGGACCAGGATAGGACCAGCTCAGGATCAGTAGATCTCCTCCTCTCAGGACCAGGATAGGACCAGCTCAGGACCAGTAGATCTCCTCCTCTCAGGACCAGGATAGGACCAGCTCAGGACCAGTACATCTCCTCCTCTCAGGACCAGGATAGGACCAGCTCAGGACCAGTAGATCTCCTCCTCTCAGGACCAGGATAGGACCAGCTCAGGACCAGTAGATCTCCTCCTCTCAGGACCAGGATAGGACCAGCTCAGGACCAGTAGATCTCCTCCTCTCAGGACCAGGATAGGACCAGCTCAGGGCCAGTAGATCTCTCCTTTTAGGACCAGGATAGGACCAGCTCAGGGCCAATAGATCTCTTCTCTGTCAGGACCAGGATTGGACCAGTTTAGGGTTGGTAGATCTCTTAGCCTTGTTCCCCTCTTCTCTTCCTCCTCACACAGACTCTTTTGGTTAATTGATAAGAATCTCTCGTTCTTACTTTCTCTCTCGTTATCAACATCTCTCTATACCATATACAACTGCAAAAAAATAAGAGACGACTGCACATTTTCTTTTCCTTTTTTTAAAGTTGGGAATAAAAACCCATTTTATTTTGAGTGAGGAACAGAAGGGGCAAAGTTTTAGAGGCCACTGCAAATTTTACCCATCTGTTCTTCACGCAAAATTGTAAGGAAAGACAAGGTGCAGTGGTCTCTTATTTTTTATTTTTTTCATTGTCCATATCTCTATAAAGATACTGTATACATATACTAAATACAGTATATATTTGTATGTATGTATATATATTATGTTCTGTCTGTCTATTTTTCTTACACACATGCAATATGTATGTGCCACTTCCTGTGCTGTTATAAGTTGGAGCTGTGTTGTGGTGTGCTGTTTGAAGCTCTTTGTTCCTCTGCCGGAGTCTAGGCCACCATCTCAAACTCCCACACACCCACACACACACTCACTCAAATGCAGATGTCTGTAGCGTTGAGAGTGAAATTAATATCAGACTTGCCTGTCTTTCTTTTCTTCATTTGTCTTTTAGTTGGTTACTTTTATCTAGCTTGAATAAAGCACAAATACACACAAATACACACATTCACTCAAACACACACACATACACGCACAAACACACACAATCACACAGATGATGTATAAAGGGAGTAGCAGCTCACTCCTGTCAACTCTACACACTCCTGCCTGTTACTTTAGAGCATTTGTCTGTTATGTGTCTCAGAACTGTGTGTGTGTGTGCGTCCTTGCCTGTGTATGTGCGTGCTTGGGTGTGTTTGCGTGTGTGCATGTGTCAGATCAGATTGGGGGGTTCTCTGGCTGGCGCCTCATCTGCCAACAGATCCAGTCAGGCCTACTGACTGGTGGTGGACCCAACCCTTCTCAACCCCCCTCCCTTCACCCCCCCCCCCCCCCGCCCCTTCCCCTCCCTCATACCCGTGACCCTTGTCCCCCCCTCACTCCCCTCTCCAAGCCACTTTAAATCTTCTGCCGTGACAACCAGACACCTCTGTGACAGAAGGAACCACTCTGCTCTCCTATTCCGGAGGGACCAGGTCTCCTCTGTCTACCTGGAATTCTATTCATGGAGCAGTAAAATGTCTGGTCCTCACTTGGAGCACAGAACCATCTCAGTCTAACTCTGAGGAATGTTCTGTAACTGTACGCCTGCACCGAAAATAAGCTCCACTTCTCTGCTCCACTTTACTCTCTCTTTCTCTATCTCTCTCCCTCCTCTGGCACTTTCCTGGAAGTCTACCAGATGCTCCAGGTGAAAACAGTTCTTTGACTTACACACTTACACACACAGACCTTTAGCCAGGCAGAGAAACAGACATTTTAGGTTCAGTTTAGTGTTTCTGTTTCCATAAAGTTGGCTGTTCTACCACCTGTTGCTGTTAACGCCACAGGATGTGACAGTACCAGGCATGAATGAGGGGTGCTGTCCAACACACACACACACCCCCAGACACACACTCTTGCACTGTATCCACTCACACAGGCACGCACAAACTCATACTTACACACACAACATACACACAGACATGAGCACACACACTCACACACACACGTGCACACACACACCAGCGGTGCGCAGGGCCAGGGGAAGTGGAAAGCAGCTCTCGTGGGAGCTCGACTGCTGAGCGGACAGGATGAAAAGAACTCTGTGCACGCAATGAGCAGGCAGAAAAAAAACCTGACAGGAATAACAAGACATTCCCCTCGAATAACTGAGCACAACCCCTTGGTCTCCATCTCAATCTGCCTCCCCCCCTCTCTCCCTCACTCTCTTCCCTCCTCTCCATCTTTCTCCCCCCACCCCCCTTCCCCGTCCTCTATCACTATGTCATTCCATGCTCTTCTCCAATTGGTTGAACCTCTCTTGTGAGACCCTCCCCCCCACCCCAAGTTCTGTGTCGCTCCTTGTTGCATGACTCCCCTAAAAAGCACTTTCATCGCACTGATGTTGATTAGTTGAAGATCCATATCTAATATAATGTTTCCCTCATCTGTCTGTCTGTCTGTCTGTCTGTCTGTCTGTCTGTCTGTCTGTCTGTCTGTCTGTCTGTCTGTCTGTCTGTCTGTCTGTCTGTCTGTCTGTGTCTTTCTCTGTGTGTGTATTTGTCTGTGCGCGTGTGTGTGTGTCCAGGCCCGCCCTGGGTGAGCCGGCCAGTGGAGGAGCGTCAGACGGCCTGGGTAGGCCGCAGCGTCCGGCTGGCGTGTCCCGTGGAGGGAGACCCCCCACCCCTGGTGCTGTGGGTGAAGGATGGCCGCAACGTGAACCCTGGCTGGAGCCGCTACCGTGTGTTGGAGCGGGGGCTGAGGATCCGGGAGGTGGAGGAGGGCGACGCCGGCAGCTTCGTCTGCAGGGTCACCAACGGGTTCGGCAGCGTGGCTGTTAACTACTCGCTTGTCGTCCTAGGTGGGGATCTGCTGCACACACACGGTTAGACACACATGCGCGCGCGCAAAGGCAAACACAGTCATTGTAGGTGAGGATCTGCACACACACACACACACACAAACACTTGTCGTTGTGTGAGGGGATCTAAACAACACGGGCACACACACAAAGGCGAACAGAAGTTTGTAAACGCACCCTCTCCACGTAAACATACAAAGACGCGCAAAAACGTACGCGCCTCATGCACACGCAAAAACGGTCACACAAACGTGGCAACATCATGGGAACATGGTTTCATTCAGCCGGCCCAGAGGGAGTGGGTTCAGCCGTAGTGGAACTGTAACATTGGAGCCGTAGCGACGACCGTTGCTGACTTGTTGGTACTGAGAGGACACTGCAGAGGTTACACACACACCCTGAGAACAAAGGGCTGCTTCTTTACCTGCTGACACACACACACAGACCGCACATGTTTATCAGGGCTGAAACACTATACACTGCTACTTAGTTTACACGCACAGCAGGGCAGATGCCCACACATGTACACACACCAAAACACACACACACTTACAAAATGTCTTGAAGGAGGAGAGCAAATGTTTTGTTTGTTGAGGGAGGGCGTTTGAGGGGGGGTTGGGAGGGAGGGGTGGGGAGGGGTTGTTATGTTGAGGTGCGGTAACAGTGGGGGGGGGGGTTATGAGGTTGTTGTTCCTGGTCGGTGGGGGCAGCAGGGAACCTGGGGGGAGTCTGTGAGTGGGGGCTACTTTATTGGTGACTGAAGAGACTAAACTGTGAAAGGAGTGTGTGTGTGCGTGTGTGTGTGTGTCAGGGGTAGGGAGAATTGAGAGCAGCCGGCTGTCTTCCTGTTAGGTCCCAGAGAGGATTGTGGGACAGTTGAGTTACAACGCCTGCCTTGGTCTGGTCTCTGTAGAACTGACCTGCTGACCGCTCACTGGGTCATTAACTCTTCATGTATGTGTGTGCATGTGTGTTACATGAATGGTATTGCACATGTCACCATGTGCTGTAATGTGTGGGTTTGTTTGTGTGTGTGTGCATGCGTCAGGGTTGGACTGGCCGTCGGGAGAGTCGAGAATTCCCGAACGGCCGGTCAAACGGCATAAGACAAAAAAATCTATATATTATAATAATACACAGCCGTGGGCCGGTTTGCGTTTCAAAGTCCTGGGCCGTTTTTCAGTCCCAGTTCAGACCTGGCGTGTGTGCTCGTGTGTATGTGTGTGTCTGTGTGTCTGTGTGTCTGTGTGTGTTTGTGTTACATAAATGATATTGCGAGTGTCAGTATGTGCTGTTAATGTGTGGGTTTGTTTGTATGTGTGTGTGAGCTTGGGTGTGTGTATGTGTGTCTGTATGTCTGTGTGTGTGTGTGGGTGCGTGTGTCTGTGTGTGTGTGTGTGGGTGCGTGTGTCTGTGTGTGTGTGTGTGGGTGCGTGTGTCTGTGTGTGTGTGTGTGGGTGCGTGTGTCTGTGTGTGTGTGTGGGTGCGTGTGTCTGTGTATGTGTGTGTCTGTATGTCTGTGTGTGTGTGTGGGTGCGTGTGTCTGTGTGTGTGTGTGTCTGTATGTCTGTGTGTGTGTGTGGGTGCGTGTGTCTGTGTGTGTGTGTGGGTGCGTGTGTCTGTGTGTGTGTGTGTCTGTGTGTGTGTGTGGGTGCGTGTGTCTGTGTGTGTGTGTGTGTGTGAGGCCAGGGGAACTCCAGCCAGGCTGTGGTGTTCTCCCGCATCCAGGGAGGTAGTGCACCAGGAGACATGTGATCTCTCCCGCTGTCACTGTGACAGACCTGACCTGGCACAGCCTGCCTCACAACATGCATGGGCACAGAGGAGGAGGGATGAGAAGGTGAAAGGGGAGAGGTGGTTGGGAAGAGGAGGAGAGAGGAGGAGGGGAGAGGTGAACCTCAAATTTCTGCTTGAATGTGTGTGTGTGTGACTGCGTGTCGTGGTGTAACAGGAGCTGCTGTGATGTAGCCAGCAGCATGTCTGTCCCTGCTCTCTGTCTTCTACCCCAGACCCCTGCACGCTCAGGTGCTCTCACCTGACAAGCAGGCCTGACGACATCACACAAATATGAAACCTGCTTACACAAACACACACACACATCTCCCTGCTGATAGGAGATCCTTTGTGTACTCAAGCTCTCATCAGCCGTGCCATGCAGCTAGACAGACATCATGACATCATGTCAAATTGTGTGTAATCGCTTCTGATGGTGAGTGAGGAAGTGAGGTTGTGGGGATCTCCAAGTCTGTTCCTGGAGAGCTACAGTGCAGTCCTGTAGACGTTTCCCACCCTAAACCCTAACCCTAATCGGATTCATCTTAAAAACAAAGTAGGTCATGGAACCAGGTGCTCGGTTAGGGATGGAGCTAAACTGTCCTGCTTGTGTACTGCTGCTGTCTGCTGCTGTGAGGAGACCTGAGTAAATGTTGACATGTTGACTGAGTCCCACCTCACACACCCTGCGCCCGTAGTATTATCAGCTACTGTACCTCCGCACTGACCTGTCTGCTGGCTTGGCTGTGTCTGCCAGTAGGTGTCGGTCGGTTTGTTTGTCTGTGGGTCTATTTGTCTGTATGTCTGTCTTGAAACATGGTCAAGTTGTTCCACGCATGTTTGTTTGGTATTGACTTTAAAAGACAGGTGAATCCAACATTACATTTTTTCCAACGCGTGTCTCTGTATGTCTGTCTGTCTCTGTCATCTGAAGTGTCTGTCGGTCTCTATGCCTGTATGTCTGTCCCACCCACAGTCCTGGTGTCAGTTGTCCCTCTGGTCCCTGTGGTGGAGGAGACTGTGGCTTTTGGTCAGACAGCAGTCTGCTCTGGTCTGTCCTCACAGAGGGCCTTCTGGTGCAGGAGGTTTTATGACAGGCCTGGTAGTGCAGCTCCACCTCTGGGACCCTTTGTTCTTTGTTTGCAGGCAGAGGTACATGTGTTGCAGTTTAGCCCACGTTTCCCTCACTTAAATGGATAATTGTATCAAAATTACCCTGGCAGGCCAGCTCCAGACCGCTGAGAGTGTCTAGGGGGGGTCTGTGTGTGTGTAGTCGTGAGACAGGTTTTGGCGAGCGTGTGTGTGCGCGCGCGATTGTGTCGTCAGGCTAGAGGGGAGTGCTGTGACCACAGTGGGGTATTTCAGAAGTGCAGGCGTGTTCCGGGTTGTTCCATTCCAGGGGAGAAGGGGGTTATTTTCCAGCAAGTCACAACCTCAGTGTTAATGAATGACTGCAGGACCCACAAACACACACACACACACACACACACCACTCCCTCTTCATTAGTTTCCTGCTCAGATGACTGCAGTAGTGACATGGAGACCCAAACCAAGACCAGACCCCTGTCTATCTGTCTGTCTGTCTGGTTGGCTGGCTGGCTGTAGTCTGGCAGTCTGGCTGTCGGAAAGAGTCAAAGTGAGCACCTTAAGTTCCTGGTTAGTGAAGAGGAACTGTTCACAGCCTACCAGCTACCAGGGAGGGGTTAACTTGAGGTCACTTCCTGCGGCGTGGCGGTGGTTAGTAAAAAGAACAGCGGAGAGACTAATTAGGCTGTCTTTAATTAGCTCCCTCCCTGCCTGACTACCATGGTTTCACAAAGCCCTTTCAGGCAGACACACACACACATTTCTTGGCTACTGTAATGGATTTAAGTATGAAACCAATGCGAGTCAGTGTAGATTGTGTGTTAAGGTGAAAGTTCATTCATTGCAGTAGTACTGTACACCTTCCCTCCACAAGTTAGCTTTTTTAGATCAAAGTCAAAAATACCTCTCTCTCTTCCTTTTTTGATTTTTGTTTACTTCAGTCATTGCTGTGGGGGTCACTGAAACCTGGTCTTTTCTCCAAAAAGGCCTTCATACACTCACACACCCACCCTCTCTCTCTCTCTCTCTCTCTCTCTCTCTCTCTCTCTCTCTCTCTCTCTCTCTCTCTCACACACACACTCTTTCATGACCATGTATGTGTGTGTTCCAGGTATGAATGGAGAATGAAGCTGTTTGATCACAGCTCCTTTTAAGTTCCTCCTCAGAAGGAAAAACTAACATGTGGCCTTATAAACACAGGCTAGCCCGGTCTCCCCAGGACCAGACCCGCCGTCTCCACTCCTGTGCCCCTCTGTGTGTGTGTATGTGTGTGTGTGTGTGTGTGTGTGAAGATGAGGAAAAGTCCCCAATCCACAATATTAAAACTCTGCTAGCATCACTTTTTCTCTCCTTTCTTTCACACACACACACACACACACACACACACACACACACACACACACACACACACACACACACACAAACACACACACACACACATACACAAACACACACACACACACACAGAGAGACAGCTCTGGCTGAGTGTGTTTTCCTTCCTTCATCACATCCTGTGCTGGCAGCGACAGCTGCGTAGAGTTTGTGTTTGGACTGGCCAACGTTTCTCATCTGTTCATTAGACCGTCCACGGTTCAACTCTCTCCGGCCTCCGACCTGCTCTCAGTCCTGTCCAACACCCCAAACATCCCTGCCATGGAAAGAGACCATGTGTGTGTGCCCAGTCTAGCAGGGCTAGAACAGGTACTCTATACATTCCTGTGGGTGGTTCCAGAGGGGCGTGTCTAGCAACCCCCCCCCCCCCGCCCCCTCTCACCCCCCATTGGCCAGTGTGGTAGAGCTGAGGGTTGTTAATTGGCTTCCTGCTCAGGGTTAAGTCAACAGGCCTTCCTGGTGGAGGCAGCAGGGGAACCTGGGATAGGCAACAATGCTGCTCTGTTAGCATGGCCTGCCTCACCCCTGTCTCACCCCTGCCTCTAGTCCCTCGCCCCTGCCTGCAGTCCTTCACTCCTGCCTTACTGCCTCAAGTACCTCAGTCCTGCCTCCCCTGCCTCCAGCCCCTCACTACTACCTCACCAGTGTGTTGATCACCTTCACCCCCCCCCCCCCCTGCCTCAGTCAACCTTACTCTTCTCCTCCCTGCTGCCCTCCTGCCTGTCCCATCCTAATTCTGTCTCCACTTCCCTGCCTCTGCCTCTGACGGCTGCTAGGAGAACAGGCCTCCCTCTCTATAACTGACAGACACAGAGAAGATTACACACAGTTCTTCAACACTCGGCCATGCTTTGTCTGTTAGCCCTGCTGGAGGCCACAGCTACATCAGCATGTCTAGACTCCAGCATAGATCCCTCAACATCACCAGTCATCCTTCCAAAGCTGGATGAGCAACACACACACCCGTTTTACTATTCCTCTGTGTGTGCGTGTGTTTCAGATGATACAGTAGTGGTGAGCCAGACCAGTGTTCCTTCTGTGGCAGCAGAACCCAGTGCTGAACTGATCCAGCCAAACCCTACTGGAGAACCTTGGGGTGAGACAACAGACACACTCACACCCACACACACAAATTCTCACACACTAAGAGTCTGGGGCTGCTCTCGGGGGATTCGTCATCCAGATTTCAATATTCTCATGCCATACACCTGACCTTAGTGACTTAATCCCTGGGACATCATCATCGTGTGCCCACCTCCCTCTTCCCTCTCCTAGTCAAGCCCAGATTCAGCCAGCCGACCAAAATGCGTCGCCGTGTCCTCTACAAGCCGGTGGGTAGCTCTGTGCGTCTGAAGTGCCAGGCCACGGGGAGCCCCCCTCCCTCCATCGCCTGGTGGAAGGACCAAACACCCCTACCCCCCCCTCGCAGGGATACCCGCCCCCAGTGGACCCTCACCCTGAAGAACCTGCAGCCAGGGGACGGTGGCAGGTACACCTGCCAGGTGACCAACCCCGCCGGCCACATCAACGCCACATACAAGCTGGATGTCATAGGTATGGGAATGGGGTCAGGGTAGGGGGGCACGTGTAGAGAGTAGTTATATACACACCAGCTATTGAAAGGATGGTGAGATGTGTAATGATGGTGATGTGGTCGTTATTGTGGGTTAAGTGTCAATAGAGCTCAGATCTTCTCTCTCTTGGTCTCTTATCTTTCTTTTTTGTCTTTTATCTCTCTCTCTGTCACTCTTTGGCCTTTCTCTCATTTTTCATTCCTTCTTTCTCTCTTTCCCTCAGAGCGTTCCCACTGCAAGCCGGTGTTAACGGGGACTCACCCGGTCAACACGACCGTGGAGTTTGGCGGCACCGCCTCCTTCCAGTGCCGGGTCCACAGCGATGTCAAGCCCGTGGTCCAGTGGCTGAAGAGGGTGGACATGGGGGCGGAGGAGCGCTACAACTCCACCCTGGAGGTCGGAGGTCAGCATTTCGTGGTTCTGCCCACAGGTGAGGTGTGGTCTCGGCCCGACGGCTCCTACCTCAACAAGTTGGCCATCGTCAAGGCTACGGAAGAGGACGCGGGGATGTATATTTGTCTGGGCGCCAACACCATGGGTTACAGCTTTCGTAGCGCCTACCTCACCGTGCTGCCAGGTAGGAGGCAGTGTGTGTGTGTTTGTCTGCATCCATGTATGTGTTCTCTACCCTCACGTGACCTCTCTTTTCTTGTGTGTGTGTGTGTTCAGATCCCCAGGTGGAGAACACAGTCACCCCGCCCCACCTGAGCTCCGGCCTGCCCTGGCCTCTCATCGTCGGCATCCCGGCTGCTGCCCTCCTCATGATGGGCACCATCGTCCTTTGGCTGTGCCACAGCCGCCGGCGCCACGCAGCACTGCCCCCCCGTGCCCTTGCACACCGAGACCACCACCTCCCACCCTCAGACAAGGATCCCCCCGCCCCCGATTGCCCCCCTCAGAGACTCCTGGGCCTGAGCCCGGCCGCCCAATGCGCTGCCCCCAAGGTCTGCACTAAGGTGTACACGGACATGCACACACACACGCACACACACTCCCACGCACACATGGAAGGCAAGGTTCACCAGCATTTCCACTACCAGTGCTAATCGCGGACCAGTGAGCGCATACAGACAAACACACACGCACACACTTACATACACACACACTCCACCCTCGTGGTCTTGTCCCTAAGCCACTGCTGCTACTCACACCCATCAATGGACTACAAGCAAGGGACGATGAGCCACACAGATGGAACCCCAAAGATATGAACTACATCATCCATGGTGCATTTGCTGAATAACAGCACACTTCCTGCTGTACACTTCCTGCTTCCAGTCAGATTTAGGAAATGAATTCCAATTTACGTTCCAATTAACGTAAATTCCACGCCCTAACATGGACTGGAGCTGACCCAGTACTGGAATGTGCCACCACGTTAGCCTCCACGAAACAAAATTGTACATAATTGAGTTAGCCTCTGTGTGTTCAAAACGTCAACTGTGACCAATAAACCAAAGTGTACTCGTCAGAATGTTTAAGTGTTAAGTGTAGCTAGCTTTTGACTGTTAGCTGCTACGCTAGCTGTGGTGTTGTCTGTAAGAGGATGTTAGGGTGTGAGACTCCAAGAGTAGAGCACAACTCATCAGGGAAAATGGACGGATAGACAAATGGATAATAATGTTAAAAAGGGCTTTTTTTATTTTTGTATTCAGCTATTGTATAATATTAACAATGATATGTATCCAACTGTGCCTGAGAACTACAGTATTACCATGTTACTCACTGTGTGTGTGTGTCAGAACTGCAGAAGTCTCTCTTGGCACTGGGTGTAATATTCTAATTTCTTGTCAGGTATATTTTTATATAAATCTAGAAAGGACGTGCATTTTGTTCATTGTCATTTTTATAGCTCACCAAAAAAGATATTTTAGTGATTCATTTTATTTAGTGTGTTTTCTTATGTAGTATATCTGTAGATGTGTCTGGAAACACGCAACGGAGCAATAAGGAACAGAAATATGAATTGTATTGGTAACATCTGGCCTGGTTGTGTATGCAGATCACCCTTCTGGCCAGTTCTGAAACTCAGTATTTAATTTTTTCTTGGAAAGCATAGCAAACAATTCAATGAATCTTTTAGCCAGTCCTCCAGGAACAGGAGTGTTTTAGACGTGGTCTAAACTAGGTATGGAACCCCAGTTATCAGCCACACCAACAGTCCCCCCTTATCTTTCTCTGGTGCTCCTGGCTGTACAATCATATTTTGCAATCAAACATCCATTATTGTTCTGTGCCTCAATGTGTTTGCCAGAAATGTATTTCAATGAAGGAAAAAGTGGGAAAATGTTGTTTCTGCAGTGAACTAGAGTCAGAGAGGGCAGTGTGGTCTGGCTTGGTGTGTGTGTGTGTGCTCAGGCCTTTCCCTGGGTAGGCCTCAGAGCTCTGTTAGTCTAAGGGCATGAGGAATGCTCTGGGAAAATCAAGCTGTTCTCTCAGCAGCAGGCAGATAAATATTCCCAATAGGATTTGATGGTTATTAATCAGGGGCAGAGTTACACCGGCCCTGGTCCCAGAGAACACCTTGGCTTCCTCTGAGCTCCCCAGGTGGTTGTAACTGCAAATCACCACAGGCAATGGCATGATTTAAAAGGTGAAAGTTGAAGGCTGTATATTTGTCAATGACACCAAATATGGAAATGTTGTAGCCTACTTTCTTTCTTTTTTTCATTGATTTTTTATTTTAAATTTATTTTAAATAAAAATAAATCGTTCTGTGTGCACACAGTCAATAAACATTGACTGTATTTTAGGAATCTACATGGAAATATTTTTAGGAATGTCTTTTGACTTCGTTGAGGAATGGACTTCTATTGCCATCTAGTGGCATTTTGGCAATATTGACTGTTCGACTGATTGTTTTACTTTTTAATTAGCGTTGGTAGGAAGGGTTTTTAGACATATCTCCTAATTACATATTATGGACAGTTTATTTGTACATTTCTATATCCACACCACCTTATTGCCATTCCAGGACCATAGCCCTGCGGCCCTGCCCCCACCAACAAGGGAGAACGTGAGATAGCTAAGGGGCGGGCTTCCTCTTACTAGGATGACGGAATCACGTCGTTCTGAACATCAGAGAGAGCATCAAAGTGCGAGTTCATCATCTTTCACATCTAAGTTGTTTATACCTCTCGCTGGAGAAAGAGACTTTCGGGTCTCAGTTCCTGAATCAGTTCTGGTTCAGAGAGCATCACCGATAAAGCGCATCAGACAGCCCGACGCTGCCACAGAAGGCGTTAGCTTGTAACTTCATTACTGTAGTGTCGGGTTGGGGAGCTAACAGCACTGCTACGTTAGCTAGCTAGCTCTAGCTGTTGACGGCAACAGTAGGAGACGGCAAGGCGTTCTGTAGCATACATACTTGCTCGCCTGCTACAAGATTTGACCGCTTGGACGTTTTAAAGAAGAAAGTGAAATTCATTGTGTTCCAGTTCCTACATTGGAGTTCTGGTGGAACGACTGTACTTCGCCTCTATCTTCATGAACTGTCAATAGCACTAAAGGTGATGTTGTTAACCTAGTACCCAAGGTGCATGTTGGTCCTAGCTTCCCTCTAGCGTGCTAACACGGTACAATGTGTTGTTTGCTAACCCTAACTACTAGTTAGCTAACTGGCTAGCAGTTAATAGAAAGCTAACGTTAGCTCATGTTTTTGTTCGTGCCTGCATTCTCATTACTTTGCATGCACATATTTAATGTCTTTGTCTAAGCTGCTTGTTTGTTTCTGTCTAGTAGTGTGCTATTATAATTTGGTGTCTGGCTTTAAATTATGGTAGCTGTAACAATCTGACCACCCAGTTGTAATGTTGTCTAGGTCAGGGTTTCAAGGGACATAGCCTATCCATCTAGTAGCTGCATCATCATTAACCAAGCCATAGTAACAATACCATGCTAACATTAGCACTAGCTAGCTAGGTTGGCTAGCATGAGCTAGCGGGGTCTCTTTTATATGTATCGATAGTTATTATACGCCACAGCAAACCGACATGTTGATGAGACATGACAAGATGATATTTGACTTGCTCATTAGCTAGCGTCATACACATTTCAGTTCCATTTGAAAACGTTTCCAAATATAAATACAGTAGCTAACTTAAGTATTGATGACATGCCACGCTGCTGTGCTGTTATCGTCGTGTGTCACTATTGTGTCTGAAAGTTCCGAGATATGGTAAATGTCATCACTATCCACCCTAGCTACTGCTAGGTCTTAACCTAGTTGCCTATATCAAGAGTTACATCCCTTAATTTTGTTTTGTCATCTCTTTCCTCTATCTTACCATTGAGTGACTGTGCAAAAACTGTATCTTTTCCATTCTCATAGGCTTGTTGGTTCAAAGCGAGTGCGACTGCAGTTCAGGGTACATGCCTGTGTAGGGGCTGCTGGGCTGAGGGAGGCAGAGAGAGAGTAGCCTTCCCTGGGTGTGGGTGGACCTGCTGCCCCCCGCCCTGGCCATGATGGCCCCCCGGAGGAAGACCAGCAGGACCCAGTTGGCCGGGGGCGGCCAGGCAGACCCCCCCAGGCTGGAGGAGCCTAAAGACTACATCAATGAGTTGTCACACGAGGTCCTCTGCCACATATTCAGGTTGGTATTGGCTTTAGCCTTAGTGCTTTGGAAACCTGCGGTGCTCTGCCTCCCTCCCACCCTGTTTTTCTTCATTCCCCCTCCCTAACCATAAAGCCCGAAATCCCATAGCCGTACCCTTATAACTATATATTTCCCATTATAAATATTTATAACCCCACACCCGCCAATAGAGAGATCAATAACCCTATACCTTTTCATACAGGTACCTGCCCATGCAGGACATAATGTGCATGGAGTGCCTGTCCAGGAAGTTGAGGGAGGCGGTGACTCTCTACCTCAGGGTGGTCAAGGTTGTGGACCTGTGTGCCAGCCGCTGGTGGGAGTACATGCCCTCAGGTAGGCTCCTGGTTGTCACACTGCTAATGCCCTTTCTGCTGTGGCAGTTAACTACCATCCCTCAGCTAATGCCTAGTGTCGTTGCCCTCCGGTGGCCACTAGCTACGAGTGCTACCACTAGTACTCTTAAATGCTACATAGGCATGACTTGGTGTCTGCTGTGCATGTCAGGTTTCACAGACTCCAGCTTCCTGTTGCTGCTGAAGAAGATGCCTGACCTGGAGCAGCTTTATGGGCTGCATCCTCGTTACCTGGAGCGCCGCAGGGTCAGAGGTTACGAGGCATTCAGTATTCCTGGCGTCCTTGAGGCCCTTCAGGCCTGTCCTAACCTTCTGGTGCGTCCTGTGTGTGTGTGGGCGTGTGTGTTCAGATGAGCAGTAGTTGCGTGTGTATAGACCTGATGTTCCCCCTCACCTATCTCCAGGGTGTGGAGACATCTCACCTAGAGTTGGTGGAAGCCATTTGGAACTACATGCCCCAGGTGCACATCCTGGGAAAGTTCCGAAACCGCAACGGAGCCTTCCCCATCCCCCCCGAGAACAAGCTCACCATCCCCATCGCAGCCAAGATCCAAACCCTGCACCTTGTCGGTAAGTACACTGCTCCAACTTCCTTTCAGCTGTGGACTTAAGGATTGATTTTACAGATAGCGGAAGGTTCTATGGGTTTTGTTGGTTCCAAGTTGAGTGGTTGGTTTTAAGGTCAGTGCTTTGGGTCAAAGGCTGGTGGTGCTATGGGTCTAGTGACTGTAAGTTGTATATGTTCATGTCCTGAACCCCGATCTCCTCTCCCCCAGGGGTAAACGTTCCAGAAATCCCCTGTGTCTCCATGCTCAGACACCTTTACCTGAAGTGGGTGCGTCTTACGAAACCCCAGCCTTTTAAGGACTTCCTGTGCGTGAGCCTCAGGACATTTGTGATGAGGAACTGCGCCGGACCAACTAACTCCCTGAAGTACGTTCCCCTGGTAACGGGACTGGCCTCGGCCCGTAACCTGGAGCAGCTGGAGCTGGTGAGAGTCCCCTTCCTGGGGGGGCTGATACAGCATGTGGTCGAGGACTCCTGGAGGTCAGGTACGGAGGGGTGTGTGTGTGTGTTGTGTCTGTCTGTGTGTGTTATCTGTGTGTGTGCGTGTTATCTGTCTGTGTGTGTGTTGTATTGTGTGAGTCTTGTGCCTATCAGCTAGTCCCCTTACATCTGCATATCTCTGTGTTCCAGGAGGATTTCGTAATTTGCACACTATTGTATTTGGTGCTTGTAAGAACGCACTAGAAGTAGACCTGGGCTACCTCATCATCACTGCTGCACGCAGGTAAGGTCCCAGCAAACTACCAAATCATAATCACAACTAGAGGTGTCTCTGACCACAAAAAAAGCTCTGTGCTCTGTCAAAAGACAGGCAATTGCTCATTTTTCTGCAAGAGCCCTTCAACCTTTAGTACCAAATGAAGGAGCGTTTGAAAAGTGCAGTGGATGCAAAGCCTGAGCTGATTGTGTCTTTTTTCTCCAGGCTACATGAAGTGCGTATCCAGCCTTCCCTAACCAAAGATGGCGTCTTCTCTGCCCTGAAGATGGCCGAGCTGGAGTTTCCCCAGTTCGAGACGCTGCACCTTGGCTACGTTGACGAGTTCCTGCTGCAGTGTAAGCCTTCCTGACTGCCTTTTTCTCTCTCTCTCTGCCTTTCTCTCTCTGCCCCTCCCCCCTCTTTCTCTCTATATCTTCTTTATTCTCCCTCTGACAGGACAGGGCACTGGAGAATTGGTACATGCATAAGACCTAGAGGTTAAATGAGAAACTAATTGGCTGTGTGTGTGTGTTTCAGGTAAGATGAGTCACTCTGAGCTGGTGAAGTACGGCCTGGCTGACGTGATTGAGAACCCGGGCATCATCACAGACATCGGCATGAAGGCTGTCAACGAGGTTTTCTCTTCCATCAAATATCTGGTCATCTACAACTGCCCCCACCTGCACAACCCCCACACATGGATCACAGGTATACAACACTGGAACACACACTCACACACCAGCAAAACACTCAAACAGACAAACCCCAGTAACGCCCACCTGGTGCGTGATATTTTCTGTTTGTGTGGTTCCTCTGTAGACCACTCTCGGTGGAGCAGGCTCGTGGACCTGACTCTGGTACGTTGCCATGCCATCAAGCTGGAGTCGTTCAGCCAGTTCATCGAGCTGCTGCCCAGCCTGGAGTTCATCTCCCTGGACCAGATGTTCAGAGAACCACCTAAGGTAGGATTGGCCTTGAATACACAATCACCCAGCCTGGTCACACCTCACACACGACTGAGAGCATCTTAACCCCAGCATATTATACCCCTTTTCCACCAAGGCAGTTGAGTGCTGGTTCGGAGTCGGAGCCTATTTTTAAATCTGTTCTTTCTCTTTCGACACAAAAAGCACCAGCTCCGAATCAGGGAAAATGGTTCTTAAGTAGCACCAAAACATTGCTGGTCTAGAACTAAGAACCGTTTGCGTCAGGGACTGGGGATGGGGTTAGCGTGACCAACAAGACAAACAGAATCCTTTGACAGCCATTTCTATAAGGTTTTACTTTTCATAATTCAGCTAAACGGTACGTGTAAATCAGCATCTGAATAAAAAATGTGACGAGAAATGGGCAGTGTAGTCGCTGAAAATTTGGTTACTTTATTGATGAAACGGCTTGTAAATTTGTAAATTTTCTCTGACTTCGATAACCTAGCTAGCATCATAATCATATCAAATGAGTGAAATGACAAACACACATTTTGAATTTGTTTAGAACTTTTAGAAGTATGAGCCTATATTTAACACAAATGTAATACACAAGCACTATACAGCAAATGTTTATAAAATGTCTTGGTGATAGTGCCAGTGTTGTCATACTGCTGCGAATCCAGGGTATTGCCCAATAGCCAAGAAAACCCGCATCTCAATTTGTTCTCCATCCTCGGGGTCTTGCAAGACCGTTCTCGCAAGGATGCGTGTGGATCCTTTTGTGTTTGGCGCTGAAAGATGACACAAATACAGTGACATAATGACGTGGCTCTGTGGTGGCTCTCTAGCCCGTGGAAAAGCAAACCGGTTCTTAGAAGGCTCGCAAATTAAACCAGCTCCGAACCGGCTCTAGCACCAGCTCCCAACTGGTTCACGTTGGTGGAAAGGGGGTATTAGAGGCTCAGACATGAGTAGCGCTGTGTGTGTGTGTGTGTCCCTCAGGGATGTGCCCGTGTGGGTCTGAGCGCTGGGACAGGCATCGGGGTCTCCTCTGCGCTGGTCAGCAACCAGAACTCCAACAATGACAACGACAATAACAACAACAACAACCACCACCAGAACAACAACAACAACGAGGCTAACCTGCCCCCCCCGCCCCCCCCCTCCTCACAACCAGGAGGCCCCTCCTCCCCCCCGACAGCAGCACCATGCGGAAGGTAGGCTGCTAGAACATGCCTAAACCATACCAGCTGCTCAGAACAGGCTTAGAACATCCTACCAGCAGCTTAGAACGTACCAGCTGAACAGGCTTAACACATAGCAGCTGCTCATAAGAATTAACCGCTGGTTAAAGCTAGGTTGCTAACTGGGTTAGGATGCTATTACAACACAGTTGAAATCTGTGTGTTGCCACTGTGTTGCTGCAGAGCTGGCCGAGGTGAACGGGCTGGATGGAATGGAGGGGCTGGGCCAGGAGGACCTGCAGCCCGAGGCCAGGCCTCTCCGAGGTGCCGGGGCCGGGGAAGAGGCTGTGGAGATGGAGGCGAGGGCAGTGCGAGCGGAGGAGGTGGTGGTGGTGAGGGTGGAGGCCCCTGGGCCCAGCCAGCCCCCTGACCCTCAGCCGGACGAGGAGCAAGCAGGTAGGGACACACGACGTCAGACAGATGCACACAACTCACACTGGTTTGTGAAGGGGACAGCCTTTTAAAAATTGCGTCCAGGGTTATTCCGTCGCTCGCTGTCCTTTCTCACTGTCTTTTCTTCTCTGGCCTTTCTTCCTCACCCGTCTTTTTTTCGTTCTCTCTCTGTATTTCTCTCTCTCTTTCTCCCTCTCTCCACGATCCTCATCTCTCTCGCTCACGTTCACTCCCTCTCCATGGTCCTCTGGTTCTCTCTCTGCCCCAGGTCCTAGTGGGGTCCAGAGTGTTCTGAAGAAGCCCCCTGTGGTGATGTCAGACTCTGATAGCGAGGAGGAGGAGCCGGCTAATAGGCCACAGTCTTCTGCCTGTCCCACACCCATTCCCTGTCCCCAGCACCCCTACAGTGGGGGAGGGGCTACAGAGGCAGCCACGCCCACACCAACGGCCACACCCACGTGCAGGACAAGCACTGCTATTGGCCAGGACCCCCCAGCCCCCCCCAGCAGTGAGTGTTGCAGAGCAGATGAAGTGACAGGTAGTGTCTACAGCATGGCGTGTGTGTGCGGTACGTACCAATGTGTGTGTGTGGGTTGTTTGAGTGTGGGGTCTTGTTATGTGGTATCTGTGTGTGTATAGCTGCCATCTAAGTGTGTGTGTGTGTGTGTGTGTGTAGGTAAAGGGAAGACCCCCCTGCGCAGGCGAGGTCTTGCCCTCCAGGAGCCCAGCTGTGAGAAGGGCTGTCAGGTGACCAGTGACCAGATCAAGGCTGACATGAAAGCAGCCACTGAGCTGGGGGACAGGGGGGCAACGGGGACCTCCGCCGGGGGGGCCACCTGGAGCACCACTGGGGGGTCCGGAGCTGCCTCTGGGGGGTCCGGAGCCACTGGGTCTGGAGGTGGTGGCTCTGGAGCAGGAGAGGCTGGGGGGGCAGGCTCCACCACAGGAGGATGTGTGTGTTCTATACGCTGGAGAGAGGACTCAGCCAATCAGGAGGACAGAGGAGGGGCGGGGCCAGAGAGGGGAGAGGAAGGGCCTGGCAGGGGAGGGGCAGAGCCGGGGAGGGGAGGGGTGGGGCCTAGGAGAGGAGGGGCAGTGGAGGAGGAGAGGAGCGTGAGGGCGGGTTGCTACTGCAGCAGGGTTCGCTACAGCCCCGCCCCAGGGGCAAGGACTAGAGGCCAGCCTTGCCCCCCAGACCCTTCAGCCTCTCCTGGGGCAGCAGAGGGGGAAAGGGTCCCGACCAGGAACCCAGGGTGGCTGGATCCAGCAGAGGTGGCAGCAGGGGGCAGTCCAGCCAGAGGAGGGAGCGTGGCAGGGGGGCTGAGAGAGGGCACAGACGCTCCAGGCTCCAGGGGGGCCAGGGGAGAAGAGTCTGCCCAGGATAGGGGCCCCCGAGACGGCTTCCCCAGGAGGCCACTCACCCGAGCTCGGAGCCGACTGTCCTCAGTCCCCCTGGAGGCAGAGGCTGGTGAGACACTCCGTCTGTATAAGCTCTGAAAGGTTCTGTAATACTACTGATGATGATAATATAACTCATGTCGTCTGTTATGTTATTATGTGTGGTGGTTATGTCGATGTTGAACGGTGTTGGTTGATGGGTTTGTTTGTTGTTTAGATCTGTCCAGAGCCAAGCCCAGGGTCACGGTGAAGAGGAAACGGACAGCCGACAAATCCACCAGCACCTCAGACCCTGTCACTGAGGACGACCACGTACAGGTACACACACACTTTATACAGTTTGGGAGTCAGGTGGCTGAGTGGGTAGGGAATTGGGCTAATAATCAGAAGGTTGCCGGATCGATTCCCCGCCGTGCCAAATGATGTTGTGTCCTTGGGCAAGGCACTTCACCCTACTTGACTCGGGCGAATGTCCCTGTACTTACTGTAAGTCGCTCTGGATAAGAGCGTCTGCTAAATGACTAAATGTAAATGTAAATACAGGCACAGGCCCAAGTTTTGCTAGACCCTGATCGTGTGTGTGTGTTTCTCCCCAGGTGCTGAGTCTAAAGTCTAAGAACTTGGTTGGCATCACCCTCACCAACTGTGGCATCACGGACCTGGTGCTGAAGGACTGCCCCAAGATGATGTTTGTCCATGGTAGGTCTGCTCTACCCTGACACCGGCCATCGTAACACGCACACACACACACACCTTCATCATTTTTAACGCCGGCTCTTCACTTCAAAAAACACTATCACGAAGGCTCGCAGAGCGGTGTGTTTAAAGTGGGAGTCTCTCCACTCTCCTGAGATCTGCCCCTGTGTACCGTGCTCAGGATGTGTGTGTGTGTGTGTGTACTCTACCTCCTCCCCCAGCTACACGCTGCAGGGTCCTAAAGCACCTGCGTGTGGACAGCGCACCCATCGTCAACCGCCTGGACTTTGCCCAGTGTAAGAAGCTGGACATGGAGCAGGTCCTGGATCAGATCCTGCGCATGCCTCCGGAGAGGAACCGCATCATCTACATGCGCCCCATGCAGCAGGTCAGTCGGGATGATGTCATCCACCCGCGCCCGAGGCAGGAAGTCAGTCATGACAAGATACCTTCCCATTCCAGATAGTATTTAAATATCCCTAAAAGAGAAGTAACCTGAAAAAAGAATACAACTTATAAACGATGAGCATTTTTGTTTTATGTTCATGGTTGAATGTGTTGTGCGTGTGTGGAGTCTGTTGTCAGTGACTTGTGCGTCCTGTGCCCCAGATCGACTCCCTAGCCCTGGAGAGACAGCTGTTCCGGGGGCCCTACCCCTACCACATCGCCCTGGTCCACGAGTTCAGCAACCCCCCCAACGTACGCAACAAGGTCCGCATACGAAGCTGGATGGACACCATTGCCAACATCAGCCAGTAAGATCAACAGACGCGCATGTAGAAAAACAGACTCTCAGCCGCAATGGCCACCGTCCACCAGGAAGATATGTACACACACACACACACACACACAAGGTTTGAGTCCTGTTATTCCAAATCCAGCCAGTAGGTGGTGCTGGTTTCCTGCTCAGCGTCAAGCGTAGACAGCTTGTTGGCCCCGGAGTCATTGCTCCGGTCTCGGGAGTCTTCATACTTCCTTTCTGACTTCCTGTGTCTGTGTTACAACATACACACTCACACATATCGAAATACTAAACCCTGTGTGTGTCTGTTCGCCAGGGAGCTGATCAAGTATGAGTTGTTTCCCGAGGCGACGAGGACAGAGGAGGATGTGAGGAAGCATCCCAGCTATCCGTGGGGCCGGGACATCTACACTCTGGAGGGTGAGACAGGAAATCACCTCTGACATCATGGCATGCTCTTCCTGTTCTGCAGGAGATCCAATGATACTGGATGGCGCTTCTCTGCGGCAGCTTGTTGGCATTTCTGATGAGGTGTGTGTGTGTGTCCTTGTTAACAGGCGTGGTAGACGGAGCTCCCTACTCCATGATTACAGACTTCCCCTGGCTGAGGACCCTGAGGACAGCAGACCCCAATAGCTACGCCCGCTATGACTTTGAGGATGATGAGAGCAGTGAGTCACCTAGCTACGCCCTCCCACACACACACACACACCTACCTGAGCAGACAGAGGAACGCACCTCTCCCGTGTAAACCCTCGTCCTTTTCCCCTTGCCACACATCCATGTGACACGCCGGTCTCCCCCCCCCCCCCCCCCCCCCAGCCACCATCTACGCCCCCCGCAGGAAGGGCCAGCTGTCAGCCGACATCTGCATGGAGACCATCGGGGAGGAGATCTCGGAGCGGCGGCAGGCGCGGCGCGGGGTCTTCCAGAGGGTGGTGGTGGTCTTCATCCACTACTGCGATGTCAGGGGGGAGCCCGTGGACGACGACTACATCTAGACCTGTCCCACCCCCTCTACCTCCCCTCCACCTCTGACTGTTACTCCACCGATAGACTGCGCTGTGAGGCGGGGGGGTGGGTGGGGGTCTCTAGTTGCCTTGTTTTTGTATTAGCTGACCTGACTTTGAAGGAGAGGTGAGTGGGGAGAGAGATGGTTGACTGGTGGTGTGTGTGTCTGTGTGCGTCTGTGTGACTGAGTGCTGGGTTCTGTCAAACAGCTGCTCCCCCTCTCTGTCCTCCACCACTACTGCTGCTCGGTGTGTGTGTGCGTGCGTGAGAGAGACAGAGAGAGAGGGGGGTAGACCGAGAGAGAGAGAGGGGGGGGGGGGGGGGGGGGTGAGTCCACTGCCAGTGGCCTACCAATAACTGTCCCCCAGACCCAGGTCGCTGACAAACAAACAAACAAGACGCTTGTTGATTACCTCAGAGCTGGCACTTCTGGTACAGATTGGACTGGGTCAACTGAAAGCAAGTGCGCCAGGAGTGTGTGACAGTGTTTGTAAGAGTATTTCACCCCAGGTTTTCCGACCCCCCCCCCCCCCCCCCCCCCTCCCCTCCACCATGATAGAAGTGTCCTTTGTCTGCTCTGAGACACAAAACAATTTGGTCTTAGTTCTCCACATCTGATTTGTTGTGTTATTTATTTTCTTTTAAGTTTTCCCGTTGTTGTGTATGCGCGTGTGCATGAGTGGTATATTGTTTCAGAGCTTGTGTGGTGATTGTGTTGGTATAGTATGTGTGTCACAATTATGCTAACCCAGGAAGAAGAAACCAATGAATAGAATAAAGAATGAGCCTGATAGACGATGGCTGCCCAGCAGAGCAGAGAAGCCCTTCTGGATCTATGGGGTGGACCAGTAGCTTCACAGTCTGACTGAAGCAGAGGACTAATCCGACCCGGATCCTTGTACCGTAAGAGTTTGCTGATGTTCAGACAAGCCAATTAGCTCTATTGTGCCAGGCAAGATCAATTGAGCACAGATACGTATTTCAAGTCATTTCATGTAGTGTTTTGACCCAGGTTTGGTGGAGTGGCTTTGTGGAGGAGGCCAAGTGGGGATGTTAAAGAGTTCTCCCTTCTGTAAGAGCCTGTTCAAATCTCTACACCACGTCTCTAATCGTGTCCTGACTGGGCGTCCGATCTTGGACGACTCTTTCCTGCTTGACTAGGATTTAGTTCCAACAGACAAGGAGACGGTGAACCTGTAAAGAGAACATGCAGGGATCACACATGCGGTCCTTAGGAAACTGCTGCTACAGTGGGAGTGGACCTGGAGCTAGGATGCTGTAGAAATGGTGGCCATGTCTGCCGTTTGTGACTTCTGACGATTCCTTCTGTATCCTGTCCTTAATGAGAGACAGGAAGTAAGAGGTGGCGTAGGCATCAGGTCTCTGGTGGGGTTGCTGAATCAGTATATTGTGTCATATTGTGACTGTCATCATGGAGGCTTGTATGAAGCCCAATGGAGTTTCGGACCAACAGAGGTATGATGATGATGATGCTAATTAAGATGGGGGATAATGACGTTGAAGCTGGCCCCATGTTTGCTGCTGCTGTGTGTGTGCGTAAACGCGCGTGTGTGTGTGTGTGTGTGGTATAGGTGCCTCCCCCCTCCCAGGCCGTGCTCATAGCTCTGGCCATGTCTCCTCTCTGTACAGACCCCGTCCAGCTGGTCAGGCAGGACACGGCCCTGTGTACAGACATCCCTGTGTCTCGTTGATCTTCCAAGATTTGTTTTATATGTTTATATAAAAAAAAAAAAACTATTTCACATAATAAAAAGGGAAAACGGAATCAAATGTACTGCGTCTGGGTTATTGTGTTTGTGTGGTTTGTCCTTCTGAGATCTCATTTTTTCCCATCCGAGATTTGGTTCCTTTCCACCCAGAAGGCCAATCAGATGACTAGTCTGTGTATTGGTTTGAACTGGGATGAAGGTAGAAGAAAGGGAGCTCTGAATGACACACTCAGGAGAGTCAGATTTAAACATCTCAGACCATCCATAAGCCTCTCAACAGGAGAGAAGACAGACTCAAACATGCCCCTCCTTTTCCTCATCTACTTTCCTCTTCTTCCTGCCCCCATCTTCACTTCTGCCTCTCATCCTCCCCCAACCCCTCCTCTTGCTTCACTACTTATATCATCCTCCTCTCACCCCCACCCGCCTCGGGCATATCTATTTTCTCCATGTCTTCCTGCACCCCCCCCCCCCCCCCCCCCCCCCCCCCTCCCCTCCATGTTTTCAACCAGGCAGCGTGAGCAGGTCTGGACTCTCTCCTGTCTGGGTGTTTATCTCCTGTGACACACGTGAGGTGTGCCATATCCCTGAGCCGTCTCCTTCGTCTTGTTTAAGCAGGAAGACGGGAGAGATTTGTGGAGGTAGTCCCAGCACATCTCATACACTAGCTCACTTGGTTATACACGCACTAACACATATTGCTGTCTTCCTGGGACCTGTGGTGTGTCTTGGTGATGAAGCTGTGTCATCTTCAGATGCTCCTATCCTCCAGGAACAGGAAATACATAACCCTGTAATACGCTCAAACTGGAAGTTTGTGCCAGTAAGTCATCCTCGTACATCAGCTGATTTACTGGAGGAGCTCTGAGAAAGACACATTCTCTTCCTGATTCCTGATCTGGTTTTCTGATTGGCTCCCGCGTTAAAGGGCCTCTGTGTGCCAGTCATAACGTAAACATGGTCGTCAAGGTTGTTGACGCCTTGGAGATGCAGACAGCAAACCCTCCAAACAGGTTTCTTCTCTCGCTGTTCACGCTAAAATTACCAAAAGAGGCAAGTTATGTCCCCTTCAGAGTAGCTGGAGCTAAACTAAACCTGGAAGAGACAAAGAGAGAGGGAGAAGGGTGAGAGAGGAATAGAGCTGGTTGCACTTTGGCTTCTAGAGGAAGGAATCTAGGGTCTAGATAGAACAGATATCAGTGTTTGCACTAATATCTCTATTCTTTGCACGCGTGTGACTCTTTAAATTCCTCACTGTCAATATTTTTCTTCCTTCATCTTTAACTCTCCAACACAACTTGTGGACCCTCTCGCTTTTTTCATGTCATGAAATGAGTCTGCAGGGTAACAGCCTCTTGTGTCTCCCTTTGGAAGTGCTGGGTTTGTTCCCACAGATAAATTGTGTCTTTCTCCTGAGGGCTGATAGATCTAGCCTTATAAGGACCTTGTCCTGCCACCTCTGTCTGTCAGTCCTAGACCTGTCTCTCAACGTCAGCCTGCCTGTGTCCTGCCTGAACGCCTGTCTATCTGTCCCCATGAGCCCATCTGTCCTCCACCCACACACCCACCTCTTCTTCAGCTCCTCTACAGCCTCCCCTCCTTTTGGTGTCCGGATCTCCTTTGGGATTCTGTCACCCCCTTCCTCCCCCTTTGACTCCACTGAGGAGAGATAAACCTGGAGAATCGCATTGGATGCAAGACGGACCAGGGATCTGTAGTCTTCTGGCTGAACTCTGCCTGAAATGGAGCTCAAACTACACAATCAAACTCACTGTAGTTGGGTCTTAACAGCAATATAAAGGATTTTGTGAAGTGCCTTGGCCAAAGCCCTGCAGCTCTGATGAAAACGCTTACTGGGGTTGGCTCTGACCAAGATCACGAGGGTCTTTGCTCTTTATATATGTTATGGAATATTTTCGAATAAGAATGTTTAGAAGCCATCTTGCATCACTCACTAACGGTGACTCTCTCTCTGATGTAGGAAGGTAGGGTGTCAGGGGGAGGGGAGGCAGGGAGTGGAGAGGAACATGGACATTCTCCTCAATTTCATAACAGTTATCGAGGTTGCATTGGTTCCTCTGAGATGGAGCGGTCTAGAAAGTGTGATTGTGTGATAAAAAAAGGTGTGTCTACGTTTGGAGAAAATGTCCACATGAAACATTTAGATTTTGTTGTTTCATGTTGAAATGATCTCCAGAACTTTACACAAATTGTATTTAAAGATAGTAGTACATGCATACATATAATTCATGCACATTTATACACATGATGTTCAAACATCGGTCTGTAAGTCCATGTGAGGAAAAGAGGTCCACATGCATGAGAGAGGAGGGGAGACTTCTGATGCTCTTCATGAAGACGTTTTCATGTTAAAACCATTCTATTAAATCCATCCTTTTTGTCCTTGTTGAGTGGAGGGGAGCAGAGGAGAGGAGGGGCTGCCAAGGCGTGAGTCTGTGGTTGGCTGGTCTGGTTAATGGCCCCTGTCTCTCCTGATGTAAACACACTCTCTACTCCAAACATTGCCTTTTTAAGGCCTGGGAGGGAGAGGATGAGTGGAAGGGAGGCGAAGGGGAGGAGTGGGGTGAGAGGGTTGACCTAGACTAGCTCCGAAGTTCACTTAACTAATAAAGACCCTCTATCCCCCTTATGTATGTGGAAAGGAGGGGCTTCCCTGAATGAGTGACATTTCCCAGACCCCCCAGCAGACCTCTGGAGACCAATTTTTTCTATCTCTCTGACCTCGCAGCTGGACCCGGCAAGGAGAAATCCTCTCTGTATGTGTGTGTGTGTGTGGGTGTATGTGTGTGAGAGAGAGAGAAACAAGGTCAAGGCTTTGGCCTGAGTAGTTAGTTGTGTGAGTCAGTGAGTCAGGACATGAGGACAACAACAGACGTTGACAGAACCACAGACACTACAAACATGACACAACGACACAAATGATACACTGAAAGACATTAGACTGTATTGTAACCCTCTTTATCATATTTCTGTCTATCCTCCCTCTTCTCTGTGTCACTCTCTCTGGTAATATTGCTCTCAACTGTTTCATTCCTTTCTTTCTGTACTGTCAATCCTTCTCCATCTCTTTCTGTCAATCTCTCTCTCGCCTCCATCTCTCTTTTATTTAATTTTTTACTTTCTTTCACTCTCGTTCTTTGTTTTTCCCACTCATACTCTCTCAGCCACAGGAAGAAAAACATTTTCTCCGCGACCAATTAGTTTGATGAGCTGATTCCTTGGCTTTTCTCACTTCCTGTTGCGCCCCCCACAAACACTCCCCCCTGGAATGTTTCTCTGCAGTAGTGCAGTAGTCTCAGTGTCCAACACGGACCAGTCTGTCTGCCTATTATGTTAACCCTGTGGGAATCGAACCCCACCACCAAGCTTCTTGGCCTTGCCGGTGAAGCTTTCCTGGACATTAGACCAATAGGACATCCTTGTGGACACTTGTGATGCTGCTTCCTGTTCCGGGTCGGTGGCAGGGTCATGGGGTCTCTCCTGCTGTGTGAGTGAAACAGCCTGACAGGGGGGTCACAGTGTCTATGCATGTATGTGTACATACAGTATGCATCCTTGTGTGTTCATGTGTATTTGAGAGGGATTCTTATGCCGGAAAGACAGTCGGTAAGACTTTTTTCTCAATGGTTCCGCTTACCAAGCAAGCAAAACTCTCTTTCCTCTCCGTTTTCCCTGTTCTGTCCTCTCGTTTTTGCTCCCCTCGTAGCCTCCCTCTCTTCTTTTGCTCTCCCCCCCGCTTTCCCCTCCCCTCTCTCCTCCTCCTCCCCCCTCTCTCAAAGCTCTGTCTGCAGCCAGAGGTTTGCCCATATGGGGCAGTAAGATCTTAAGAGTGGAAGTCCATTACAGCAAGTAGCGTCAGAATGTGTGTGTGGCTGTGCGTGTGTCAGTGTGTATTTGTGTGCGCGTTTGAATGTGTCTGCATCCGTGTGTATTTGTGTGCAAACGTGTGTCCTCGCGCCTGTGTGTAAATGCATGTCTGCGTGTGTATTTGTGTGTGTAGTCTTTGCCGTTCCCAGGCAGGCAGCCCTCTCCCTGTAATGGATTCCACATGGACCTCGGGTGAGGCGGCCAAGGCTCCTGCACGCGCAGAAATCTCCAAATTTAGAAGAAATATGAAAATGGTCAAATGCTGCCTCCTTTGCAGGGGAAACAAGCCCTGCCCCCCCATCCAACACCCTGCCCCTCCCCCATCCCTCTCCCCAGACGCCACAGGTCACAGCAGAGGTCATGGGGGGCCCTGATGCTAGCCAATCGTGAAGCCAGAGGGGCGTTATCAGGCTGCAGACCCGCCTTTTGTGGTCTTATAAGGTAACAGACGTGTGTGTGGTTCTCAGGCCGGCCCCACTTCATAAGGCAGTCTGGAGTCTGGAGGAACCTCGAATACTGGCTCTCTCCCTCTCTCTCCCTTTCTTTCTACCTTTCCCTCTGTCTGTTTTTGTCTTTATCTCTCTGTACCTCTCACCCGTTCCTGTCCACCCAGACCTCCAGGCCTCCTCCAGCAGACCTCATCCTTCCTGGGCAGGAACGGAGGCGAGGACCAGGCCAGGACCAGGACTAGGACCAGAGAGACCCCAGCACTCAGGTAAGACTACTCTCAGCTGGTTTCTTTGCTGTTTTGGGTGATGTGGTGATCTGATGTCTCTGCTGGGGTTGTCGATGTGTGCGTGTAGTGGTCTCACTCAGTGACACAGAAGTTCCAACAGTCGTCTCCATGGAGATGCCCACTCATCAGCCAGCGGTGATTGATTAGTGTACGGCTGTACCCTGGGGAGAGGAGGGGGAGGCAGGCAGACAGACAGCAGGGAATGGGGCAGGGTCCCAGGTCAACGTACAGGTCTACCCCCCTCCCTCCCCCCTCGGGGGTCAGGGGGTCTTTGTCTGGCTGACACACACCTGCGACACGCCAGACGTGCCAGACAGAGAGCAGGGTGGGTGGGGCCAATGGGTACTGTAGTCACTTTTGAAGCAGTGATGTGGATGAAAAGGCTGGTGTTGGCCTTTTTTATCAGACTAAACAGATGGATAGATGTCAGGTAAGAGACATCAGAGGGGCAAGGAAGATGGATTGAAGCTATAGCAGATGTATCCAGCTGGGTGTCCCAGGGTCTGGAAGGACATGCTTATGTGGTGATGCCACACACACATACAAACACAAACATACCTTGTTGAACTATACATAGAATCCTGTGCTCCTCATCCCGAGATGTGAGTCAGAAGACGTTGTAGAGCTGAAGTGCCAAATGGCGTGTAGACCTCAACTGTGATGAAAGGATGGATGGGAGGACGGAATGATGGACAGATGAAGAAACGGAAAGATGGAAGAATTGCATGGACAGTTCAATTAAATTGTGGATGATAGAGCGATGACAGGAAATGTTGTGTTTGTTCGGAGAGGTTCGGGGCCTGTGTGTGTATCGTGTTGTGTGTGTGCGTGTGTTTGTAACTGAGGATGGATTCCCATGACCCTCGAGTGGCCCTCAGTCTCTAGCCTGTCCCCCTGCGTCACTCCGACCTCTCCCTCCCAGCATCTCTACCCCCCCAGGCCCAGGGGACCCCCGTTCCCAGGGTCACTTTCACATGAACACCAGAAGGGTGGGGGGATGGGGGGCACTCCTCAGGGACTGGCCAGAGGCGTCTGTTCACATGGCTAAAGGAGGAGAGGCTTCATATGGGCTCTGTTGGACACACAAACACACAACAGCACAAACATATATACCCACTCTACACAGACAAACACACACATTTAGATTTGCCTGTACACACACACACACACACACAGGTTAAGTTTGTGTGTCTTTAGATGCTGATAGTAGCAGGATCTTCAACCCTGTTTTCCCTAACTGACATTCCAGATCCTATCCCTCTGCATTCTGAGAATATTTCAGGAGTTGTGTCACTTCCTCTCTGGCTAGTAAACTCCTCCTCCCCTCCCTGTGCTGATGCTGGAGAAAACGGAAAGGTGTCCTTACATATTATATTTTCTGACAAGCGCAAACATACACACATACTGTTTGTACAGTTATTTTGATAAAAGTGTCTGCTAAATGAAGTTCTCCCGCCCCACCCAGAGGTGATTGATCCAGAAGGGGCCCAGTAGGCAGTAATGTCTACAGTAAGTGGACAGGTCATGTGAGACAGAACAATAACTGGCAGCGGCTCTGTACAGTGGCCACGTCATTAGTGTTGAGGTTTGGGGTGTTTAGGTTGGAGTGTTGAGTGTGTTCTGTTTAGGTGAAGCGCTGTGGCGCTATGTCTGTTGCCCGGCACCCTGGCCCTGATTGGTGATGTGTGACCTTCATCCTCATCATCCTCATCCTCCTGTATGGACGCTGGTGACACTTTTCTCTCTGATCTCTTTCCTGAGGCTTACTGAATCACAACCCCCTCAGCCTTAGCACCCTCCTGTCATACCTATGTCTTTCAAACCCACAGAGATGAAAAGAGAGAAAACAGAGAAAGAGAAGAAGGGTACATTTAGTTTTTTTTTTTATCAGGGTAGAGGAGAGGGAGCCCCCCCACCCCCAGTTTCCCCCCCCCCCCCTTTGCCCCCACACTGGCGCTTCCTGTCCTGGAGATTTAGGGAGATGGGAGAAATGAGAGCCAACCATATATGGTAATGTTTGGGCATGCGGCAGGGTTGTTATCAGGAGAAGCTTGTGTCTGTCTAAACACTCTGACCAGAGCTGAGGAGGTGAGGCTCTGCTACATGCTGGAGCACTTCACTGGCACACACACACACACACACTCAGGCACACACACACAGGCACACACACACAGGCATGGACAAATGAGTGCTTTACAGACACAAACAGTGTGAGCAGGTGGTGATGTCTTTTTCAGCTTGTCTTTCTCAAGTGAGACTTTCCTGGCTGTTTGAGCAGAAGAGTTAAGAGGATGAGGGTAAGGGTGATGGCGGGGGGGCGCAACCATGTTTCGGACCCCGCAGGCCCAATCAGGAATCAGAACCACAACAGAGCCACCTCTGACAGGCTTCTGGCTGTCTCAGCCTGAGCAGAGTTGAAGTCTTGGTAGAAGGGACTTCCTTACCTGGGCTGCCCGTCAGAGTGTCTGTGAGGCTGCAGGAGGGTGCTGACATCTCTGGGTTTCC